>NW_022196896.1:57976705-57979210 GCF_008632895.1 Mastomys coucha | reverse complement strand
TCATAAAATTGTGAAATCATTTGTATAGCTGTCTTGCTGTCTCTGGAAGACATTGGTTCCTTTTATTCATTCACTGCTGCTGGCTCTTGTACTCTTTCTTTCCCCTTAGTTCTGCAATAATTGCTGGTAGCATGTGCAAAAACCTACAAAAGCTTAAGCTGACAAAAATCTCAGCACATAGTGAAGAGGTTGTACTGAAGTCACCCTTCCAGCTGAGGGATAAATGACATCTGCCAAGAAAGGAATAGTTAATTAAAAATCATGCCCCTGGTAGTTTGACCATAGTCCTGTGCATAACCATACACCTAAGAGTATATGGCCAACATTAATTGGACTCCACATATTTTTAAGAGGACACAAAGTTGGGTATTATGAAATGAGGGTATATAAATCTGGGATTATTGGGAGAAAGGGTGAATATTATCATGGTATAGCTTATGAAATCCTCAAGGAGAAATGACAGAGAGAGAAAGAGAGGGGGCAGTAAGTGATATCGAAAAGCATGTATGGGCTTTGCTAAGAGATCTTAGCTCATAAAGCAATAAATTAAAATCCCCCTTGAGATATTATAATGCTGTTTGATAGCCTTTATAAATGTATAATAATACAAATAAATTTCATCATTATGAAAGATAGCTCTTTTAAATTAAAAAAGTAATAAATATACATAATAATTTAAATTAAATTAAAAAGTAATAAATATGGTGTGAATAATACAAGTCAGTGTATATATGAAACTAAAGTAGATATTGTAATATTTATTGTAGTATAAAGATTGATCACAACACTTTTCTAACTATAAACACATATAAATAAAACACATTAATTAATGGTTGCTATTTTAAACTTAAAAACATGAGCTAGGAGATATAATTGACTTTATTAGATGAGCTGTAGGGAGAAAACACACCCTATTTGTTGTTTTTATGTTAACTAGACCAGAATTGGCAATTGTATGAGAACATTAGACTATAACTAGGTACCTGAGAAGTTAAGTCAATTTCTCCAGATTGTTTGATGGAAGGCATTCTAGATTCTATGAATCGTCCAACAGTTGAATATTCTAAGGAGAGCTCTTTAGAAGCAGATTAAAACTTTTGGTTAGGGTAGTATGTTAGGTTTTGGGAAGATTTATATAAGACTGAAGTTGAATGAGGAAATAAAAGGCAGAAAATGCAGAAAATAAAGTTTGCCTTAATTAGACAAATATCAAGCCAGAATATTATAGAGTGTTCTGTTGACAAACCATTCAAGCAAACACTCACTGCAGAATGAGCCCACCAAATTGATTGTTGTGTTTAGAGAGATAATGAAGACAGAAAGAATGTTAATTCCTGAGAATACGTACCCTGCATTAAGAAACTTTGAGAAAGCTTTCTGGCTCATAGACAAATTCATAGCTGGAATATGACTGTAGTCGGGTGAAAATGGTTAGATCAGAGTATTGCTTATTGCTACACAGCAGTGAGCTACAGCGATCAAAAGTTATTTGCATCTATTAAGATTCCTGATTGAAAATACTACACTTAATCTGCTATATGATCTTTTCCAATAAACATGAATTTAATTTATCTCCCATGGAAAGATGTAACTCAAAGGATTCCATAAATTGTCAGTTGTGACAGCAACTAGGATTGTATCAATGTCAGAAAAGTTATTTTCAATGTCTTTATTAAACTGCTTATACATATGTCTCTTTAAATGCTCTCTGGACTAGACTTAATATTTTATAAGTTCACTTGCTAACTTATAAGCTGAATGAAACGTTTTAGAGTTGTTCATTTCATAATTGCATATGAGTCCTTCATAGGTGGTTAGAAATATAGATGATAGGTTGATAAATTGATATGTAGATGCTAAAGAAATATAGTTTGTGAAACAGTATTAAATATATTGTGTCAATTACCATGTGTAATTAATTATTATTTATTATTTTACTACACATATTTATCAATTATTTATATTTATGTCTTTACTTATATTGTTAATATACCATTATTTTCATGTTTAATTAGAAGTATAAGATATGTGTTTTTAGTCTTATTTTATAAGTGATAAATGCGTATTATATGTTCACTTGTTTGTAAATAATTTGAATTTGAATTCCACTCATGAAACTAAGACTTTGGACCTATTGGCCTATCCTAATCCTAATTTGTGAATAAATGCTTTGGATATCTTTTGCCATGAACAAAAGTTGTTTCCACTTAAACATATGATTACACTATAGTGACGACTATGGTTTCTTTAAAAATGCAGATATGTCATGGTAACAAGTTTTCTCCTAAATCTCAGATGTGGGATGTGGGGCTGTCACACAGCAGCTATGTTTCATCTAGTGCTCTGACTGGGGTGTGATTCTGTCAGCTGAAGATAGTTTATGTTTGGAATTCTGGGGACTATTCAGAGGATGTGTGTGTGTGTGTGTGTGTGTGTGTGTGTGTGGAGAGAAAGACAGAGACAGAGAGAGAGAAAGAGAGACAGAAACAGACAGAGAAAGAGAGA
>NW_022196896.1:57925966-57976667 GCF_008632895.1 Mastomys coucha | reverse complement strand
GAGAGAGAGAACGAAAGAAAGCATGCTAGTCCCTCATAGAAGGGGCTGATTGGCCGACTGTTTGCTGATTGTTGTGGTTTGTCAAGTGGTCCTGGGCAAAGTGATGAGAAGAAAAACTCTGACATCCTGACAGCAAAGTTTAAACTTACCCTAAGGAATTTGATCTTCCTAGTCAGCTGGAAGTAATCTAATGATATCAGCACTTTGTTTCCTCTTTAAATCTTTTCTCTGTTCCACTGTTCTGTCTACTTTCAGGGAGTTGGAAGGGATAAAGATGGAGAAGGGTGGTAGGGAGACTACAATAAAGTAGTCAAAAGTTTGGTTGGTTACATACCCATATCCCTACGTAGCCATTCCATTAATAATATAAGCTTGATAATTTTTTAATAAAAATGGACTTACACAAAATATCCTCTTATTCAGAGAGGCCAACTCTTTAATTTTTAAATGAGACAGTTTACTAAGACATAATAGAAACATCCTCCTGAGGTTACTCGAGTGATCTTCTAAAAACGTTGCTAAGGTAGCAAAGGTTTAATAACAATTATATGTAGTTGTAAAAAAGAAGCTCTATACCCTGATGATGTATAGATAGCATCACTAATAAGGGGAAATTTTGTATTCTCCATTATCATTAACTCACATAATAATGTATCATTATAATTTGATGCCAGTTATAGAGGATTCATGAACAATTGATCAGTTTTTAATGTTTCAAAAAATTGATAAATTATTTGTTTATGGGAGAAAAAAATCACATTGTGCAAACAAGTATTGCTGGAACTTAGAGCACTAAAATAACAGGGTCTTCTTCCTTGTGGCGAGGCCAATGCAGGTTTATCTTAACTGATTATCACTGTCTCCATTTGGGTTTGGCTGGTGGAGCCATATGATAACCTTATCATTGAAGGGATGGGGAATGGAACTCTCAACCTCATAACATTTATTTTCTCTTCCCTCAAAGGAACATAAATATTTTCCAGTCAAATTCATCAACTAAATGTACTGCCATCACTCTCTAGATACAAAAGAAACCTAAGAAGTTCAATAACACTACCTGCCCAAGTAGGAGACCAGGCAAACCTTATAAAAAGGAAAGAAAGAACTGAGGGATGTTGCACTAGACAGAGTGTTCATACACTCATGGGATGAACTGGTTAAATCATAAACTCTCAGGTAATAGAAATAGCAGGTGATGCTCTAACAGGTGATGAAAGATTACATTCATACAGAGGAGGCCAAGTGTATACATTCTCTGTACCAAGGCACAGAGAAGATACCTGTCATCAATAGAGATTTTATGCTTTCATTACCGTAGGATTTCTGAAGCTTTGTCTAATGGATTAATTTTCTAAAACTTGAATTATGTGTGGTTTTTAGTAATCTATCTATCTATCTATCTATCAGTTTCTTATATTTTGTTTATATTTTCCCTGACCCAATTTCTCCCCCATATTAAAGAAATAGTTCTAATCACTACTAATATTGTCATTATTGGTATAGGTTTTTTCCTGTATGTTCCAAAATATTTTTCTAGTTGACTATTTTAGCACATTTAAGCCTTTTTTTTTTTATTAAAAACCTTGTAAATAAATAACATTGTAGAGGACTCCGAGGCCATGCTGCAGCTCCCCGCGGATGCGGCCGCAGCTGGCGGGGAGAGCCTTGCAGAGCTCTCCCCGGAAACTGCCACACCACAGCCCCCCGTCTTCGGCTGTGGTTTCGCCCGGGACGGAGGAACCTCCCGGAGACACCAAGAAAAAACTGACATCTTGCTGAAGGCAGTAGGAGACACTCCTATAATGAAAACAAAGAAATGGGCTGTGGAGTGAACCCGGACCATCCAAGGACTCATTGACTTCATCAAAAAGTTCCTTAAACTGGTGGCCTCAGAACAGTTGTTTATTTATGTGAATCAGTCTTTTGCCCCTTCCCCAGACCAAGAAGTTGGAACTCTATATGAGTGTTTCGGCAGTGATGGTAAACTGGTCCTACATTACTGCAAATCACAGGCATGGGGATGAGCCACAAATGAACTTGATATTTTCACAGAAGAAAAAAAATTCAGAGAAGTTTCGATGCTGTGGGAAGAGACTTAATGACTATCAAATATTCAGCATGAATCTGTTATGACTTAAGTTTGTGTGTAAGAAAACATCATAGAGTAAATGGACTAACGAATGAGATCTGTGTCACCATAAAATCATCATGAGAGACTGCCATTAGAGTGTGCCATTATTCCCAGACAATCCTGTTCCAGGGCTAGAAAGGAGACTGGACTTGTACATGGATTGCAGGCCTCAGGATGACTGAAGTTAATTGCTTGTGGGAATGGCACTGTGTTGACTCCATGATAAAAACTAATTTACTGAAGGGTTTGAGTTTTGAGGTAATTTAGTTTTTTAACTTATTCAGGGGACCTCTGTTTGGGATGTAGAACGTTTACATTTATCTGTGTTGCTTTGTAAAGCAAAGTGTACTGATCTAAGTTGTCCAGTAGAGGGCAGCCAGCTGGCGAAAGGCTTGAAGGTTTCAGGTCTTTGCCAGGTCATAGGAGGAAAGACTGCTGAACCTAATTTCTAGTTAATGTGAAATCCGGAAAGCAGCTGTGTTGACACACGGGAGGATGTGCATAGTTTAAAAGTCATCATGCGGGGACACGATTTTACAAGTTGTGAGCAGATGAGTCTCAACTCTCTTCAGTCCTGTCATTTCTTGAGCCTTATTCTGGGCATTGTGAGCCACTCCTGCAATCTCAGCGCTCAGGAAACCTGAGGAGTTGTCCAACCCAGGAGTCCACAACTAGGCTGGACTGCAAAAGAATTTATCCCCAAAAGATTCTGGGGCCCCATCCAATGTGTTGCCACTGTCACTTCTGTGTCAGAGCAGCTGACTTGGGAAACCAAACAGCACCAAGTTCCGCATTTCATCCCAACCTTCACTCGTCGTCTCTGTGTACTTGTAGTTTGTATTTTTGCAGGCCTGGGGATCATTCCCCTTGCCGTGTGCACTCAAGGCACAGGCTCTGCTGAGCTGCATCTCCAGCATTCATTCAGTGTTCTTCATGTGTTTTCCAAACTGAAAGTACTCAGAGCTAATGGTTGAAAAATAATGTCAAATTTTATGTGTATCCCATGCCATCAAAAAAAGAGGGCAACTGTCACTGGAGATGTTAGCCTGGCCATTGCTTGAGCTAACATTTGACCTTTTTCTTACATATTTTATCTCAAACATTTTTTTTGAGACTGGGTCTCACTGTGTAAATCTGCCTAGCCTGGAACTCACAGAGATCTGTGTGTCTGTCTGTGCTTCCTAAAAGCTGAGACTGAAGGGATAGACCACCTCACCCAGCTCCATGGGAGTCTTAAAGACCTCCAATCAGAAGAACACGTGCAAGCACACCTATCATTGAGGAAGTGGAGGCAAGAAGGCTGAAAGTTTAAGACTGTGTGGGCTACAAAGATTGTATCGAAAAAAAATGAAATTAACTCCTCTGGAAAAAAAATTCCAATAAGTGGCATGTCTAAAGAGGATAACAGGGTTTGAAGTATGTAAGGATTCCAAGTGTTTACTTTCAAAGGTGAGGATAGAGAACGTATTTTTTATCAAAAGAAAAAGCTTGAAGGCCTGAAATGCTACCCTTTGCTGTTGTTCTGCTTTTGAGATTGGCTGTGTCACTCAGGCTCCTGGGCGCCAGGGTTACGGTTGTACACCACTGTACCTGGCTCCTTTTTAACCCTTAAGCCTGAAGTGCTCTACAGTAGTCCTCAGCCATGAGAGCCATGGAAGGTGCTGTGAAACAACACGGTACAGTGCTGGCCACTCCTTGTCTTCTGCCCAAGAATGTGAATTTTGGACATCCCCTTCCCCAGCACCCCTTGCAGTGAGCTAATGCAGGTAATAGTTCACAGAGTCCTATGGACAGTGAGTTATGCACAGTGCAGGCTTAGGAAAACACCTTACATCTTGAAAGCTGGGGCGTATTTATGGACAATGTCAGTTGGAAAGGGAAAAGATCTGTTCTAGCTCTGCCTGGTTAAGGGGTGACTGAAAGATCATAGTAGTAGGTATTTAACAGGAGAAGTCTGTTGAATTTATTGTTGGCTGGTATTCATTTGAGATGACAGAATGCTTGTTACCTCTATGAAATCAAAAATAAACGAATTTGAATTTGTAAAAAAAATAATAACATTGTAGATTAATTTCCCCAGTCATCTGCAGATTTTTCTCTCTTCAAACTAACAACATCAACAACAAACAGCAAGACCCAATATATGTGACTTATGTAAATAGTGAAACGATCATTTGTAGGGAAAGGGGGAATAAGCTGGGAAGAAAATAGTGAAGGAGAAAGAGCAAGAGCAAGGTAGGATGGCATCGTTGGAAGTGCTTTGTGCAAAGGTTTGTCAAAATTGAATTTCAACCTAAAGCAGTCCTAATTCTAGTCTACTTTGCTTGGCTTTTCCTCCTTCAGTTTCCATTTTACATTCCTGAAATTTATATCATTAGAACTAGTTCCAGTCACTACCAATGTTACACTCTTGGCGTGTATGTGTGTGTGTCTGTGTGTATTCCAAAATTGCCATTTTCCTAAAAGCATATTATAATACAATACTTCCATTTATAAGCCAGCACATTTCTTGCATGTATATTTGAATCAAGTTGTCAAATCATTACAATACTGAATATTACTTAAAAATTAGAAGGTTTAATTTACTCAATGGTTACCACCTTTCACTTACAAAAGCCACTTTATCTGTTCTCAGATCCTGCTGCTCACAGGATCTGAGGATTTAATCATTTTAAAATTATGCATCTTATATTTCTATATATCTTAACATCAAATATATTCAAGGTTCTGTGTTCTAAGGGAAATATTTTGATGGTCCTGCCTCTCTTCTACTATTTCCATTCGGCATATGGATGATACTTAACCCCCCCACTTCTTCCTAAAACATGGTCATCATTTTTCACCTTTAAGGTTATCCTTATGCTATAAAAAATCATATAAATTGTGTTAACTGAAGTCAAGACTTTTTTTTAACCCTTGTCATTCCTATTTGGTGCAACTGATTGATCTTGTCTTGAAATAAATTCTTGCTTCATTCTGAGAATGTCCTGTTCAATGTTCTTCAATATTCTTGGACTTACATCTTTTCTTTTTTTCCCCCTTCTCATCTATTCCCTCTCTCCTCTTCTTCCTCTTTTTTGCCTACAGGATCTTAATTTACAGCTCTGTTTGTACTGAACCTGACAAGGTAGACCAAGCTGACTTCCACCTCACCTATATTCTCCAGCCTCTACCTCCTAAGGGCTGGGATTAAAAGCATGAACTACTGTAGAGAAAATCTTTTGTGTACTAATGGATGCAGCAGCTACAAGTTAAAGCTCTTTGGCCTTTAGCCAAGGCACCATTTAGAAGGTAAGAGTTCAGGAGGAAGTAAGGATTGGTGAAGAGAGTGAAACAAGAGGGTTAGTCTGGTAACATGGAGGAGTGGATAAGTATAGGAGCTGAGCAGGGGTAACTCTCCATGTGGCAGAACTTAGAAAATAATACCAGGATGAGTAATTTATGAGGTAGTTGGAGAATAAGTCAAAGCTTATGGCATATATATGTGTGTATATATATATGTGTGTATTGTGAGTCACTCCTGCAATCTCAGCGCTCAGGAAACCTGAGAAGGAGGGTTGGACCAGGAGTCCACAACTAGACTGGACTGCAAAAGAATTTATCCCAAAAAGATAAGGCATCTACACACACACACACACACACACACACACACACACACATATATATACATTTGTATGTATATATATATGTGCATATGAGTAAGAGAGAGAAAGAAAGAAAGAGAGAAAGAAAGAAAGAAAGAAAGAAAGAAAGAAAGAAAGAAAGAAAGAAAGAAAGAAAGGGAGGAAGGAAGGAAGGAAGGAAGAGGGGCTCTGCATCATTATTCTAGGACTTTGGGGACATGAGAAAAGCCCTGCTTTTACTCACCACCATGCCCAGCTTCTTTCTTTCTCTTTTTAAATTCAGGTGCCAATTTATTAATTGCTGTTTCCCTAGGACTAAAGATCAGTTGACACCTTTTCCCTTTCTATAATTTCTTGCTGAATAAATGCCAATGACTGTTGAGGTCTTTTGCTCTGTATTGTAATGTAACTACTGGCCCCCAGGGCCTGGTTGCCCTCAGGAACTATAGAATCCACACATACCTTTCTCCTTAATTTAAAAGTACTGGTCAAATAAAGATTCTGAGATCCTATAGGTGGTCAGAGGAAAGGTAGGTGAGATTTTGGTTTCCAGGCTTGGGTCTCAGGAAGGAACATGAGGGGAGGCAGAAGAAGGTAGAGAGAGAGAAGATGACATAGGGTAGGTGAGTCATGAAAACATGGTCATGAAGGCTGGCCAACTGGAATTAAGAACTGCCCAGATGGAGCATGGCAAATTATAACTCTGGGTTATTGATGAAGAAGTGGATTTTAATAGCATAGAGAATAGGTATTTTCTGAGCTCTAGTGCATAAGTCTTATTATAAGTATAAAAGTTTATGTTTCTCTTATCTGGTACTGAATGATCTAAGGCAAGGTAGAAAGCCTTGATTGAGATTAACTACCCAGTACAACAAACCACAAATAATGTACTATTTTATATATTCAATATAGCCGGGAATCCAGACTAGTGTTTCCAGTTGTATTTAATCTCATAATTTAGGTTTTCAGTTACTATTTACTTCAGCAAATATCATAGTATACCAGTTGACTTAAGTGGGGTAACAGGAAATGAGAAATAACAGATGCACATATAGAAGAATTAAGTTCAAGTGGGGCTTGATGCTCCAGTGTAGAGGAATGAGAGGGCAGGGAGGCGAGAGTGGGTAGGTGGGTGGGGGCACACCCTCATAGAAGCAGGAGGAGGGGGGATGGAATAGAGAGTTTCTTGGGGGGAAATCAGGAAAAGGAATAAAGTATGATATAAAAATAAATAAAAATATCCAATTGAAAATAATGAAGAAAGAAAGAAAGAAATGAAGAAAGAGACACATCAGCAACATCCCAGAAAATCAAGAAGGATAAGGATGAGGAAGTTTTGTGAATCTGGCTAGGAGAGGACTTTCTGTAGGGGAAGAGTCTCAAGTTACATTCATCTGGGAAGAGGAACCAGTAATTGATACTTTATTTTTTATTGATTATTTTATTTACTTATATTTCAAATGTTGTTTTCCTTTCCAGTCTCCCTTCCCCAAGCCCCATCCAATCCCTCCTCCTCTTTGTCTCTATGTGGATGCTCCCCTCCCCCACCTCCTCTCACCTAACTGCTCTAGCATCCCCCTACACTGGGGCATCAAGCATCCACAGGACTAATGGCCTCCTTTCCCACTAATGCCAGATAAGGCAATCCTCTGATATGTATGCAGCTGGAGCCATGGATCCCTCCATGTGTGCTATTTGGTTAGTGGCTTAGTCCCTGGGACCTCTGGGGGTGGGTGTCTGGTTGGTTGATAATTGTTGTATTTCATATAGGGTTGCAATCCCCTTCACTAGTTTTATCTGAAGATCAATCAATAGTAGAACACCCATATTCAGACTAGATAAAGGCCATACCATTCCTAGGGGTCTGAGACATTGGGGTCCTTTATATGACTATATTCCTCTCAACAATATATCTCTGGACATGATCAACTTCCCAAAACCTAGATATTTGTACTTTGAAATTATTGAATCCTCATTATAAATCAGCGGTCTAAAGACCAGTCTGTCCTATTTCTGCTCAGCTTGATTCAATCTTTTAAATGGACTAAGTAGTGAATTTATTTCCTTATATTATGCTAAAAGGTCACACTCACCAATAACATCTGAAAAACTCCTTAATCTCTTGTATTACTTTATTTGGGTTTGTTTCACTTTTCTTTATCTTCCAGAAAAATGGATTATAGAAGCAAAAAGAAAATATCAACATTTAGTAGTGTATGTAGGAAGGAACAAATAATTCCACTAATCAAGAAAGTGCATAAAATCACCATGGAATCTATCTTATAATTGATAATTAAGGAGTCCAGGATATTTCCCTCCCCTTTGTTCATTATTTTCTGTTTCATGAACTGTAGAAGGCCACAGAAAATTTACTGTATTCTTACCCTTTAAGAAGTTAATGCCTTTAATTAGTACTTATATATTCAGTTTTAAAATCTGTATATTTCTTAAATATGCCAAATAATTGGACCTCTACTCATATTCTTGGAGCAGACTTCCAGCACAGCTTATCTTTTATGGAAAAGTAGAGGCCATTGGTGTGCCTTCCTAGAATGGCTAATGACACATAATGGCAATGTTTCCCAGATTTCTGTGATGAATAGCTTCTTAGTACTTATTTCAAAATGTCAACTATCATCTTTCCTCTATTTGCTTATTATATTTCATTACTAACTTGTATAGTCAGTTATGTTAATTTTCAGTAAAATATATTTTAATAAACAGTGGTTTTTCTCCCTTCATATATACTACTTGATGGAAACACATAAAAGATTGCTACACTGTTGTTCTAAGATTGTCATTGTCACTAAGCAAGCTTTGTCATTTGCCGTGAGAATGTGAATGAATGATGTCTGAAAAGAACCAATGGTGAGAGATGTTGTAGAAAGGAGTAAGGAGGCAAAGAACCCATTTTCAACTGACCTCAACTTCCAGCTCAGATCATTATTTGATCAAAATTGATCATTATTTGATCAATTTTCTGACCAGTATGTGCCCCTAAGTTTATTCATTGTGGAGAGACTTCTTAATTTGTTGACCACATTTGTTATCTTATAGCTTATTTTCCCTCTTCTGAACATGTCTACTCGTTTCTCATATTGCTCCTTTTAAGTCCACCAAATACTTTTCTAAGTATTCATATTCAATTGATGTCAAATACAGTCTTTAAATTATCATATAAATGGATGGTTGAATAAATGAGTAAAAAAACATTTATAATGCTTTTACCTATAACCTTTAGTTTCATTTCTCTCTTAGTTAGAATTTTACTGCTATGAACTGTCACCATGACCAAGACAAGTCTTATAAAGACAACATTTAATTGGAGCTAGCTTACAGGTTCAGAGGTTCAGTCAAGTATTATCAAAGTGGGAATATGGCAGCATCCAAGCATGCATGGTACAGGAGAAGATGGGAGTTCTACATCTTCATCTGAAGGCTGCTAGCAGAATACAGGCTTCCAGGAAAGCTAGGATGAGGGTCTTAAAGTCCCTATCCACAGTGACACCTATACCTACAGGGCCACACCTAATAGTGCCACTCCCTGAGCTGAGCATATACAAACCATCACAATTCCATGTCTATCTTTCCTGTGCTCCATGTTTTGTGCTATACACTGATGGAAACTATCAACCACATACATTTCTGCCTTCAAGTAAGTTAGACAGAACAGTATTTTCTATACAAAAAGAAATACACATATTGTAAGACAGACTACACAAAGTCAGTCCCTATTGCTGAGGAAATCACACATTTTGGACAGAGGTCTTGGGGGAAATAACCTATAAGCATCTTCAGGAAGATTAACTCTTATAGTAGTGGGAAGGTGCTATGTAAGGTTCAAATGAGAAAAGCAATCAATATTTCTGAACAGCTGTGTCTATGAAACACAGCACTGATTAGCATGGGAAGACATTCTGCAAGGCACATATATCTTGGAGAAAACTATCAGCTTATTAACTGCTCTTAAGGTCCACTCAGTAGGAGGAAATTAATGTCTCATAACATCCATCTAGCCACATACCTTTTGACTGATGAGGTCATTGGCTTTAGAGGAGAACCTACTACTGCAAATTTTCTAAATCAGTATAATTAATAATTGCATTCTAAATACTTATTATTATATCCACCAATCAGTATAACTCTTACTCCTTGTCAAAAAACTCTCTTTTGGAGCAAATGATGATTTTTACATAGATACAGAGAACGACTTTCCAATTAACATCTTTGTAAAATGACCATCACACTCACGGCTTATGGAAATTCTCAGAAAAGGAGGATGAATGATTTTAAGAAACAGAAGACCAAGATGCCTTCTGAGAAAATCTGTATTCTGTATAGGACAGGGAAGTGGCATTCATGAAATCTCAACAAGCATATCACATAAACCAATCCTGAAGGACAAAAGTACTATTTGACATGTCAGGGTAGTAGGAGAGATCTCACAAAGTGCCACCCCCTACTAAAAGGCTACACACAATTAGTGGATTGTTGGAGAGGGATAATCATTGTTCTCCAAGCACGGGCCCCTTGGTTGGCTTTCCAACACCATGTGGTATGCCTTAAACATGTACAAACAAGCAAGGCTAAATGGAATCAACATGTTGTACTTATTTGTTTATATGATTATATAAATGGAACAATATTAATTAAACCATTATATATATTGAAGTCCATAGGCAAAGGAAGCAGAATCCAAAGTGGCAGGAGGGTGTAATAGTAGGAGATGGAGGATGAAATGTCAAATTGAAACCCATTATTTTATTCAAATAATAAGTATGGATAAAGTTTAAAAGCAATAAATTCAAAAATTATAAAATTTTAAAAGATATATAGATATGCATATATATATATGTATATATATATATGTTATAGATCTTCTAGCTTCTGTACTTGGTATTTCTTTTGTGTGTGTGTGTGTGTGTGTGTGGTTTTTTATTGATTTAAATTTTATTGCATTGTGATGAGAAAAGACACATGATTTCAATTTATCTGAAATTGTTAACAATTAAAAACACATTTTAAAGAAATAGAATTACATCACAAAAAATAAAAATAAAATAAATAAAGTAATAACCAAAACAAATGATGGATTTTGTAGACCCTTAAGATTCCATTCATTAAAACAAAGGAAAACTATTTGTCTTGTTTCTATTGGAAGCATGTATACATGACCCAGAATACAGGAATAAAAAGAGAAGGAGTTGCAACAGAAATTTAGATATTGCTGACAAAACAATCTGTCCCTATCTGACAGACTCATCTAAGATGGTTAGAGCCACAGAAAGGCTTATGGAGCTAGAATGGATTCCGACTGTATTAAACATACAGAATATGTGAAAGTGTGCTGATACTCATCCTTTGATAAATAAGAGGGAGATCGCTGAATGAAAGAGTTATTTATGGGGCTAGCAGAAATTGTGTAGATGGAAACGAATGCAGAGGCCCTCAACTCTCTAATGTGCAGTGACTGGGAGATGTGGAAGCACTCAGTACTAAACTGATGTCTTCACCAAACTCCTCCTCTCAAGACTCTGATGAGGAAGATAAGGAAGAAAGATCGTAAAAGCAAGAGGGAACAGAGCACAAGAGAACAGTGTTCTTCAGATATAACAAGATTAGTGCATACAGGAGCTCACATAGATGTGGCAGTATGCACAGGACCCAGATAGGTTCAAGCCTGACAGGGTTTCAGCACTGAAAGCATGACCTGTGCCTATCCCTACCCAAGAAAGTATCTACTGCTAAGTGATATCTATTAATTAGTTATCTCAAACTATCTCACTGAAAATACAGGGCAATTGAAGATAGACTCCCTGCCCAGCAATAGATGGTTAACAATCGAACTCAATGGCCTTTTTTTGGGGGGGGGTTGTGAGTTTTTGTCTTATATTGCTGTGCTTGGGCAATTTTAATTTTTAATTTTACTGCTCTTTTGCTTGTATATTTTGCTTTCAGTTTCTGTTTTTATTGGTTCTCTCACTCTTTCTCTCTCAATCTCTGTATTTTTGTGATTTTTTTCTTGTTTTCTATGTTCTGATTTTTTAAAGATTGTTTTCTAATAAGAGAAAGAAAACATTGTTTTGGAGTTGAGGATGACCTGAGAGGATAAGGGTGAAGGGGAAATCATGATCAAAATATAGTATATGAAAATTATTCTCAATAAAATAACACACACACACACACACACACACACACACACACAAAGTTAGGCACATATATGTAGAGTGAAGAAAGGGAGAAAAATGTCCCAGAATGTACATGTGTTATTAGGTCCTATGGAATCAGTGACTGAAGGGTCCTGGACCAGTACTTCGAATTGGAAAACAAGAAGAAAAGAGGGTTTGAGAGGCAATTTTGTGTGTAATGAAATGAATCTCCACTAATGTTCTTTAAGAGACACAATTAAATATTGCAATTCCATTTTAATTACTTGGGAGCACTGGCCCATGGTTTAATAAATGCAAATCTCTTCAGAGCCTTGGTCACTGGGGCCTCGGAACTTATAAAAGCTGTGTGCATTTTATTTGCTTTAAAAATCCCATTTCTTTTTATTTTAATTCTTTTCTGAATGAGAGTAGGAATGAGACACCTTTAAAATCAAATTTCATATTAAAAGTTAAAATGATAATTATCCTGAGATAGTTAGATCTACAAAGTGTTACTAACTCTTGTGGTCCTTAATTAAGTATACTGGGCAAAATGACTTTACTGTTCCCCTCAGCTTGACTGAGTCTTTCACAGGCAATGTGAGGCTCACAGCCTTCTTTTTCTTAGAACATTTATCTCATAAAGCTTGCAATTGAAAACTCTACATCTACAGATACATATTTTTTCAGGCTACTGGCTAGTTTTAGTATTCAAGACTACCTTTCTCAAAAACTTATGAATGATAATTTTTTTCAAGAAAAACCTTCATGAAAGGAAAATCTTCCACCCAGTGTCTGCTGGTGACCAGAAAAAACTGATAGGTAGCATCAAATTAAAAGCTGTCTCCTGTCATAAAATATGGCTGCTTGTGGATAGAGCAACTTTACTAACACTGTAAGTAAGGATCCTGTCATGCTCACTTTTAAAACAAACAAACCAAGCTTCAACCCATATTTCAGAGAATTTAGGATTCGGCTGAATTATATCCCTATGATCACTGCCATAAATAAAACAAGGGCTGACCAATGTTTGTGAAAGAAAAGTTTCATTTGGTAGTGCAAAAATCACCTTCCCCTCTCTCTCATTGTTCACAGTATGATTGAATGAATGTAGAATATTTGGCTTTTTAAAATGTTCTTGAAGCTCTAGCTCTTTTAATACCCTACAGAAAATATTGGATGAGGCCTCTGCTGGCTAGGCAGTCAAAACATCTATTTTGCTTGCATTAGGAATTCACCTTCCTGTATTTCTATGGGTTCATACAATAATCTTGGATGTAATGATACAAAAACAAACAAACAAACAACAAACAACTCACAGCTATTGATGCATGTTAAGTGCTGAAGAATTCTCAGGTCTCAGACCTACAATACTTGCATCTATAATATCTCCCTCGTGTATACTAAGGGGTACCTCTAATTGTTACCTCTCTTATTGACCAACATATTCAATAAATAACAAGCAGAGCAGGACCTCATTGTTTTAGTTTGCTTTTCAGAGTTTGGGGAAGAATTCCATTTGGCCCTCTGGTTCTCTAGATTTTACTTCCCCATGAAAACTATTATTTTTTTGTTTTGTTTCAGGACTGGAAATATCTCCTCATACTCTTCAGTTCTACCTGTCTATAGAAAGGCATGACTTAGTGAACTAGAAGGGAAACAAAGAAAACGAATATCAGTTATGGTTTGAATCTTCAAACATTTTATACAAGTATACAATTGCCAATGAGATGATGGTACTAGAAGTTGTGACTGTTTTATGATTAGTTTATTAGAAAGACGCTTTCTAAGTTGCTTTGGTGCCATTAAAAAGGAGACTCTGGAGAGATAACTTACTACCTATACCACACTAGTGGATGGAATCATCTGTAAATCATAGTGAATTGTAGTGGATCACTGGACACTGGATTTGTTGGAAAGCTGACATTCTATTAAAAAGTTCCAGAATTTTGTTGTCAATGAACCATTGTGTATATGCCCCTTTTGTTACAGCAGATCCAAGAGAACACATTAGCCTCCCTAAAGAGGTAAGCTAAAGGCTAAATCAGATACATCTTCTTTGTTTAACTTGCCAGGACAGAAGAGCAAATAGTAATAAGATGAATGTAAAACATCCATTTGTCAATTACACGATGAACAACTTCTGGACACTTCTCTGGACTAACTCTTTTCAATGCCCTGTAGAAAATTTGGCATCCATTTAAAAACAGCATCATCATAGTGTGTACTGATGATGGGAACTCAAACTGCAATCATTTCTCAACTAGACATAAACTAATGCAGGGGATACTCATTGTAGAGGAGCTGTAAATGCCTAAAAACTGTGTAACATTATGTAACTAACCCCCATGACAGTTTGTGAAATAAATGTATTATTCTGCTTATGGGTTTTATGTAGATTCTTCAGAGGGAGCTTTATCTTCTGGTTGTAAGCAGATCATATTTAGATTGTTAGATGTTTTTGCCTTGGAATGATGTTTCCATTTAACTGGTGCCCTAGTCTCTCTTCCACTCCCTGATCTATGCCCCTTGTATAAATCACCCTGCTCAGCAGTAGTGAAGCAGCCTGCAGAGCCTCCTGCCAAGACCCAGATGCATGGCCCTATCACACAGGAGACAGCAATTCTGTTCATAAAGGTACAAGGGAGTTCACTCTCAGTTCTGTGTTTCATATTTTTTTTTATCCTATCATGAACTGTGCCTGTCTTGACGACTTTGAAAACTAAACTTTGTTCCTCTTTGCCCAGACTAGGATTCTAATTTAGGTATAATGGGATCTGAACCTCCCTCAAGCCTTTTAAAATATTCAAGGGAGGCATAAAAGAAATAGCAGAGAGACATTCACTTTTTATTACTCTGTATGATGGGGATATTGTATTGCATACATACTAATGTAAATTCTTCTAAAATATATAATTTCCACCCTTCTATCCCCTCATTGTTCCCATTCTGCAATCAATTTGGATTCCTGGGACCTACATGACTGAATAAATAGCTTTCCAAAGCTGGTGTTCTTGGTGTTTGAATTCAGTAACTGCTCACTCGATAGAAGCTTTAAGTAATAAATTTTTCTCTGTGACTCTTCCTGACAACAAGAAAAAACATTAATTTAACTTCTCTGGTTGAACTTGAACCAAGGCCTGAAAAACAGATAAACGACTCAAACTATTTACTTCCCAGCTCCCACTCTCTCACCCTTGCAGGGAAATGAAATATTGACAGCATTCTAAAGCTTACTTGAACGAAGAGCTCCCAGCCATTGGAAAAAATGTCAGACTTGATTTTTAAAATTAGCAACATTCTTTAGCACTTACTGGATAATTTCTATTTTTCTCTGGTTTTAGAACTTAACTCCACTCAAAGGTAAATACAAGCATTTTGCTCGAATCAATTTTATAGTCTTTTTTTAGACTAAATTTTTTTAAAGAATAAATGAATCCTTAATTCATTTTAAAAATTTTTAAGATTCATTTTTCTCATTTCATCCAGAGATTAGTTCCCCCCTCCTGTCCTCTCATTATGTCCCCTAGATCAGTGGCTCCTCTGTTTCCCTCCAGAAAGAGGCAGGTCTCCCAGGGATATCAACTTAATTTTGCATAACACTTTACAATAAGACTAGGCACCTCCTGTGATATTAAGACTGGTCTAGGCAACTCAATAGGGAGAAAGATCCCAAAATCAGACACAAGAGTCAGAGACAGCCCCTGCTCCCACTGTTAGGAGTCACAAAAGAACATCAAGCTATAAAAACTTAACATATATGCAAAGGACCTAAGTCAGACCTATATAGCCTGCGTGATTGTCAGTTCATTCTCTATGAGTCCCTATGAGACCCAATTAGTTGATTCTAAGGGCCCTGTTTTAGTCGTGTCCTTGAACCCTCTGGCTTCTACAATCTTCCCTCCCCTTCTTAGGCAAGATTACGTGTGCCCTGCCTAGTGTTTGACTGTGGGTCTCTCTGCATCTGCTCCCTGTTGCTGGATGAAGCCTCTCTGATCACAACTATGTTAGATTCTGGATAGCAGAATATCATAAAGAATCATTTATTGACTTTTCTTTCCCAGTCATATTTGGTTCAATCTTAGATCTCTGCGCTATCCCGTGTCTGGTTTCTGGTTCTCTAGGAAGTATAAGGCTTGGTCCTCCTCTTTTGGCATTGGTCTCAAGCCGGGCTAGATATTTTTTTGGCCAGTCCCTTAAGTTCTGTGCCATCTTTACCTAAAAACATCTTTCAGGCAGTACTAATTGCAGATTAGAGGATTTGTGTTTGGGTTGCTACCTCAATCCCTACACTAGAAGCATTGCCTGGTTACAGAAGATGGTTCAAGCTCTGTATCCCTCATTACTGGGTGTCTGTTACGTCTATGCTCTTTGATTCCAGGCAGTCTGCATTGCACTGGGTTTCTATATAGCCCTTCTAATGCCCCGTGAATTCTAATGCCCCGTGTGCCTATATGCATAAAAGTTGATTTTAATTTCTGTCCTGAAAAATGTATATATAAGGTATCTCAAGTTTATGTTTTTAAATTAAAAAAAAAATGAAATAAAACCTCAAAACATCTGGGCATGGTTTCAGTTGTAGAATAGTATTATCAACAATACTACCTTCGTGGAATCATGATTTTTCTCTCCCATCATACAAGTGACCAATTAATTGATTTCCAAGACCAAAGTCACAGCAATAGTTTCCTTGAATGGACATAGATGATAATGAAGATAGGCATCATTTACACTCACTATAAGGACAGTGCCATGTAATTGTGTTTTATAATAATAACTAATTTATCATAAATTTTTGTTCAAAAGCAACATGCTTATTACTGTTGAATGTGGAATCTAGTTCTTTTCCCTCACTGAAACATGCACATACCATAGCAATGAAATTATTTCAACCTCAAAGCTTTCCCATCACCCACAATGTTGTGGGAGTTAATATATCAGCTATTCATTTTTTTCTTCTGTTTTATCCCCCAAGGAAAGGAACACCATTCTTTCTCATATAATTGAAAGGAGTTAATTTATATGTATTCAAAGAATTCATTGAAAATCTGTAACTTTTGGATCTCTAAAAAGAAATTGACTTCTCTTGAATGTGATACTTTCAAATTTAGGTAGTATGAAAGGTAATAGTTTTTATCTCATTAATCTGAATATTGGTTTTAGTGGTGGCCATTACATCTCTTCCTTACTGCAATTACTTACACTACACTCCGACAGTGCTCTACAGTGGTAATCAGCTTGGAAAAAATAGAAAAGGAACAGGCAAATAAATAAAGACCTTTATCCTAGTAGGAAAATTAATTTATTTTAATGTGATTACCATGTAAATTAAGTAGTGAATATAATACATGTTTTACAACTCACTATAATCTAAGGGCTTAAACAAATGGGATGTATCTAATAGAAACACAATGAAACAGCTCAAAAATTCAAGGACATGAACATTTAGCAATCAAAAGGTAGATATGTAGATAGACTTTTTGACTAGTGATTTAGAAGAATGTCCTATAAAAGTTGCATAGAGGCCTGTGAACTTCAATAAATATTTAAAATCTATTCTCAGAAGTGTCATTCATTAATCTAACACTTTTTCTCAGCAGTGTGCAGTGCTGCTCCTGATAGCCTTGTGATCCTGACCTTCAGAGAAGAGGGCAACAGAAACATCATGTAGAAAATTGTTCAATAAGTGCTCAAGAGACAGAATATTCTTACTTCCTAAGGTCGTTACTCACTAACAATTCAGTTTTAGCAATCTGTACTTTTTCTTTCATGATAGAAGAGAGCCCAAGAAATTTTTTTTAATAAATTCAAGTTCCATACTTAAACATAGAGAGCATCCTCATTGACTATGAGGCGAATGCCATTTGCCCCCATGTGGTGGTCATGAGTTGTTCCATGAAGTTTCTTCAAGCAGAAGAATGTGCACAGCCACGAATTCCTGTCCATATAAAAATGCTTCTCATTATTTAAGAAAGGCAACATATATTAAGAATTATCACATGCATCATGTTCTTGTTGATTTTGTACATTTTTTTTAAACTAAACAAAGAAGCTGTTGATATTCATTTTTTTCTTGTTGCTCTGTTGATTGTCGGCATAAATAGGATGAATTGCTATATTGGAACTTGATTATCTTTCAAACCATTGACACAATTTTGTTTTATTGTTTAAGCCTTTTTCTTAAATTCCATGTATCCGAAGGGTCTCCTATGCTCTCTGTTGGTGGCATGGCAGCTTTACTGTACTATACCACTTAGACTACTGGAAACTCACTTTCTATCTATGCCTGCAAACTAGGCAAAACTAGATGGCAAACTAGGTTGTTATTACATCTATCAAATTCGTAAGCACGATTTATCAGTTTAGACAATATTATTCTTTTATAGTACTGGGCATTTTAAAAGTTTTGATTCATTTTTCTTCTACTCTGAATTGCATCTAGATTTTAAATCATGTCTACATTTAATGTTTTAAGCTTCTTATACCTCCTTACACTCCCATCATGGGCATTGTTCATTATATATTATCTTTGCATAATCATTAGAATATTAGTAACAATTTTACTGCTAGCTCCTTTCACATGGCTGCTTACTTAATGGAATGATGAAATAAATCATTTTATACAGAGATTCTTGTCATATCTTTAAACTAATGACAGTAATTAACACTCCCCTAACATTTGCTGCATAATGTATGGTCTGTTATTTTGAAAAAAAACTGTTTTATATCTTAATTTTCTTATTTATTTATATAGGTATTAATATAAAATTGTCATATGTAATGAGATAGAACACACAGAGATACAATGAGAAATGGGAAGAGGGAAAGAGAGGGAAAGTGAAGGAGAACAAGAAAGCAGTAGCAAGAAAAGGAGTGAGAGCAAGAGGAAGAAAAAGAGGGCATGAGGGAGAGAGAGAGAGAGACAGAGACAGAGACAGGGACAGAGACACACAGAGAGAGATCAAATAGAATTCATCCCAAGATGCAGGGAAGGGATTTAGTTTATGAATGTCATAATCTACCATATTAATAAACTGACAGAAGATAAAATGTGCATGGTCATCTCATTAAATGCCTAAAGGGCTTTTGGTAAAATGTAAGACCCACTTCTTGATGAAAGTCATGGAGCAATCATAAAGACAAGAGACATACCTAAACATTATAAGGGAAATTTATAACAACCCTATAGCCAACAATATCCTAAATGGAGAGAAACTCAAAACAATTCAACAAAAATCAGAAGAATGGAGAAAATTGTACAGTCTATATATACTCAATATGGTACTTGAACTTTTAGATAGAGCAAGAAGACAACTTAAGATTAATTGGGGGATACAAATTGCAAAGGAGAAAATTAGAAATTGAGGTATCATTATTTTTAGATGAATATATATAAAACCCTAAAAGTTCTACCAGGGAGTTCCTACAGCAGATGAACAATTTCAGAAATGTGATTGAGTACAAGCTCCAATAATGCTCTATTCAGATTTTGTCTGGATTACCTGTCCAGTGATGAGTGATGTGTACTGAAGTCTCTAGCTATCAGTGTTTGATGATCAGTATGTGATTAAAATATCTCTTACTATTAATCATAAATCTTTAGTGCTATAAAAATCTTGGCCTAATTTAATTCTTTTATTTGTAATTCATTAATGGATGTTTTGGGTTGGCATATAGGTTTATTTAAAATAGGAAGTTATTTGTAACATTGTCTTTTGTTCTCTATTTTAACTCTCATATTGAGTGTCACAATTTAAATGGGATTTTCTCTGCTGTTCTATTTATTAAATACCCAATAGATTACATACATAAGACCAGAAAGCTGCAATATCAATACAAATTTTAACATCAAAGTGGGGAATTTTTGTGATGTTCCACTATCACACAAAGAACTATAGGTAACTAATGACTGCTAAGAGATGAGTAAGCCTCTCCAGGTGATAGGGCCTTTTCTATATTGTTAAGATGGCTGCTATTTGCCAATGTTTCTCAAAAATATCACTCCAAAATCTCTTAGGAATGTTTATTTAAGCAATGTTATGAGGGATATGTACGTGTATACCTAATCAAGAGAACCCACTGAAGGTATTCATGCTAGATTTGAACTTTTCACATTATATGCTGTGCAATATTGAAAGAATAAATATTTGCATTATCACTGCAACAAATGAAAGTATGGAAACGTAGTAACACTCATTATTGGTAAAAGTCATTGACCTACATTGGGAAAGAAACTTCCTCAGTTAAATAAATGTTGCCTGTGAGAAAGAAGAGCTTGATGCTACAGTCTACAATAAAGTATTAAATATACATCCTCCAAGGTCAAATATGGTTGACTACTCTCAACCTATTCCATATTTAATTTCAGGACTGACCAAATTAAATTACAAGATTTGTATGAAATGAATTAATACTTTTAATCAAAAAAGTAATAATATATAAAATTTAATTATCTAGTTATAGAATGAATAAATATTTTACAACATTCATCAAAGAAAAATGTTTACAATTATCTTGCGCATATATAATTCTTTAAAAATTTCTTTCCATCTGTCATAAAGTAAAATGATTATTGTTGAATATTAAAATTTTATAAGTCCTAAATTATTTCTTTACCTTTGAAAATATTTTGTTAAAATAATTTTAATTAATTTAATTTAAATTCCTTAGTATTAAATTTGAGAACACAATATATATCAGAACACAGTATTATAATCAAATATAGTAAAGCTATTATTCTTCAATATTGGTCATAAGAAAAGCGTAAGAATTTTTAAGTTCTGCTGTCAATTTAGAACATTCGACATAACACACATATGATTTAAGATTGCCATGGTAACTGGATTCAGACATATTTGGACAATCCTTACAGAAAACAGTAAATTTGTTTATTTATTTATTATTTATTTATTTATTTATATCATAAATATTTATATCCAGACCACATTTTCCTCTTCTCCCACTCCTCCCAGTCCTCCCCATACACACTTCCTACTTCTCCTTACACATACCTCTACCCTCCCCCAGATTCACTCTGCCTTGTTTCTCTTCAGATATAGCCAGGCCTTGCAGAGATATCAACTGAACACGGCAGAGCATGTAACAGTAAGACCAGATGCAAAACCTCATATCAAAGCTGGATGAGGAGACCATGTAGAAGGAAAATGGCCTGAAGAACAGACAAGAGTTTGAGGCACCTCACCACTGCCATTCTTAGGAGTTCCACAAGAACACCAAGCTACTCAACCGTAGCATATATGCTAAGGATCTAGCTCATACCCATACAGTTTGTGATTGTCCCTTTCAGCCTCTGTGAGCCCCTATGAGCCCTGAGTAGTGACTCTGTGGTGTGTGTTTTGATTCCCTCCATTTATTCTGACATCTACAGTCCATCAACCCCCTCTTCCATGAGGTTCCCCAAGCTCTAAATAAAGTTTGGCTGTATCTCTGCATCTGTTCCCATCAGTTTCTGGATGAAGCCTCTGTAGTGATTGGGCTAGGCTTTGATCTCTGAGCATAGCAGAATATCATTGGGAATCGTTTCATTGACTTTTTATTTTTTGCCAGTCATGCATGCTCTTTTTGTGTCCTTGGTCTCTGGCTATCCAGCCTCTGGTTCCTGGTGATCCAGACACTATCAGGCATGGTCATCATATTGGAGCCATCATTGGTTGGCCACTCTCACAAGCTCTGTGCTACCATTTTCCTAGAACAACTTACAAGCAGGACAGTTTTTAGATGGAAAGTTTTGTGGATGTGTTGCTGTCCTCATCCAGACACTGAAAAACTTACCTAGTTAAAGAAAATGACCAGTTTAGGCTCTATATCCTCCATTACTAGGACTCTCCACTAGGGTCTCTGTTGTGGATTTCAGGGAATTTTCATTGCACTAGGTTTTTACATGGCCTGCCCAAAGCCCCAAGATTCTAGTCATCTCTCCCAGTATATACCCACCTGATCTCTCCTGCTCACATTCCAAAATCTACTCTCCCATTCCCTTGGATATCTCTGTGTGGCCACTTGAGGCCTCACTGTTGCTTAGTCCCTCTAGGTCTGTGTACTCTAGAATTATTATCTTTCACTTATTAGCTAATATTCACTTATAAGTGAGTACATATCATGTTTGTCTTTCTAGGTCTGGGTCATCTTACTGAAGATGATTTTCTTGTCTATCCATTTACCTAAAAATATCATTATATTTTTTAAACTTCTGAATGATAACCTATTACGTAATGTATGCCACAATTTAGCCATTCTCAATAAGGAGCTGCTGGACATATCACTGTTCATGATTTCAACATGTGCTGCAGAGCTCTAGTAAAAAAAAAACGCATGGTATTGGCATGAAAACAGGTTGATAAATGAAAGCAAATGAAAGTCCCAGACTTAAACCCATATACTTATGGAGATATGTTCAAATATCTAGAGGCAACTGATTTTTTGATAAAGAATTCATAAATATGCATCAGAAAGAATTAATCTGCAATAAATTGTTCAAGTCTAACTGGAGGTCTGCTTGTAGACAAATAGAAACATACCACCATGCACAAACTCCAGACCAAGTAAACCAAGGACTTCACAAACAAAGTGAGTACACTGAGCCTGATAAAAGAAAAAGTGGAGACTAGCCTTGAACATAATCAACAATTAGAAACCCATTTCATCTGAATCCTGTGTTTTGGAAGCTCATGGTTTTCTATGTTAATAGACAACATTGTATTTAAAAATATTATTGATGTGGAAGTAAGATAATGAAGCCTGAACACAAGCTCATATCATGGATACACATACTTAAAAAGGAAAATGGGAGTTAACAACTTCATTTTTGTTACTTAATAATGCATATGTTGTATACAATATACCCATTTATGTGATTTATAAAATAACTTCAAATTATTATGAGATCTGATCCATATATTTAATAGAAAGAGTTAAAGACACCTAAAGGATATAGCCATAGTAGCAGTAGTATGCCAACATTTACAAAGTTCTTTCTGCAACTCTGCAGATTCATTATAAGTTGAACTATCAGGGGTCATGCAAAGAACTAAAGATCAAAAGACACATCCATTATTCATCTATTTATTTACTAAACTTTTATTGAATACATAATACCATAGTTTGTATTGTGCACTGTGAATACAAGCATGAATATTTAAAGACCTGAGCTCAAACACTCTACTATAGGAATATTTACAGTGAATTCCCCAAATCATTCTTTGGGGAATAAGTGGTTTGTGAGTAAGAAACTTACTGGTCAAAAGTTTGTTTATTAGTTTGTCTTGAAAGATGGACATTTTATGATTGACAGAATTTGGAACATAGGGCATATTTAGTTTGCTATAAAAATATGCTTGAGTAATAACAGAATTATAATACTCCTTTCCATTGTTTTAAGAAATAAGTATACTTATAGTTATTTTTCTTGTATGAGCAGATTTAGATATCAGCATGTATAATTTCTATGCGGTTGTGAGCAAAGAGATAGAGGTCAGATCAATGTGACCTGAAAACTCATGGTGTGTTAGATAGGTGCATTTTTTCTCTGTTTTCAAGATGATCATAACTGAGCATATGTCTGGTTCTCCTGATTATGTTTCTCAACCCTCACTGCATGTAGGCTAGGCTAGATGATACTATAAATCAATGTTTCTTAATACAGAGGACTACGTCCTGATAAAACCTCCACAATTAGAAGTCATTGCAACTCAAAATATATCAGCTACACCTATACTACTGAATACCAAGCTTAGATACAGTACACTGTGATATAAGCCACTTTTATTGGTTCCTGAAGACATGGATATACTAACACCAGGAATGTATACAAATTATAGACCATTAATAACAAAAAGTGAGAGCAAGTGTGTATGGTGTCAGAGCAAGATGCCAGATAGGAACAATTATCCTAGAGGGCTAGTATATGGCCACATGCTGTCCTTGTTAAGATATGAACTATTTGTTTTTGTGATAGATCATTTATTCTAACTCTACAATACAAAAATTAATAAATCATGGACTATTGCAAAATGGTTATCTTGTAGGTGGTGTTTTCTTTAGGCATGTTTCCAAAATTGGTTTTGACCTCCTTTTTATGCCCCTCAGCTAGAAATTTTGGAATTTACTTTGTGATTTATTATAAAATTGTGTTTGATATATGATACCTTCAATTATTATTATAAAACATGAAGATATAATAAGAAAATAAGGACATTTTGCAGAACACATACTTCAAAAAGTGAAGATATATTTAGAAAATTAGAGGAGAAAATATGTGTGGTTTGATACAACTTATGGAAACATGATTATTTAATGCTAACATCCATTCAATAAATAAGAAACTTTGGGCACAGAAAAACTAAGTATTCAAAGTTTATCCAGCTGATAATTGATCTGGTATTAATTTTCATTGTATAGATATTTTCTCTATGTGGTCTTTTGGAGCATATAGAACATAGTAACATGTTCACTCATGAGATGCATGTTAAATATTTTAATTTTTTAAGTATGATCAGTCTCAGTTAAAAGAAAATTTAATACAGAAAATTTTCATCATTATTCCAACATCTAAGGTGGTTTAAAATCTGATTAAAATTAGTTGGTCAGTTGTAAAGCAGAAGTTGGCGTGATGACACACGCCTTTAATCCCAACACTTGGGAGGCATAATCAGGCAGATTTCTGAGTTCGAGGACAGCCTGGTCTACAGAATGAGGTCTAGTACAGCCAGCCCTGTCTCAAAAAAAAAAAAAAAAAAAAAAAAAAAAAAGAAAGAAAGAAATATATGTTGTTCCATTATAATTTTAATTTGTATAAATGTATAGATGAATATATAAACATAAATACATATGGTGTAGAAGTCTTCATATATTCCCCACACAATGTGAACTTAGGCATGAGATATTCATATTATAATTGATTCTTCAAGGTAAATTGAGGACAATACACAAATCTTCCTTTCTGTAAGCAATGGAATCATGAAACCTCTGAACTAGCCAACACCTTTAGTATTTATTGGGAGTATTGAAACTGTGAGGGTTGTCTGGAGTCTGTCAGAGGTAGTAAAGTAGTGGGGCGAGGCCTCCTAGTCTTAAAAAGACATGTTGTGGCAGTATAAGTCCACTGAGCTATAACAGCCTGGGAATTAGATTAGTGGTGGGACAGGGTATGCAGGCCGGTATGGCTTTGGAGCTTAGCATGGGGATGTGGAGCTCTTGTGACTTCTTAGAATTAATAAGGGACTAAAAAACCCATAAGTAGTTTTCTATAGGGGTAAATAAAAGAAGGGTTCCTGATGAATATAAACTTATTTCACAAGGTGTTTAGGAATGCTGAGAGTTGAGTATATGCTGTCGTTTATCTGCTAGCAATTTCTATTTAACCACGTGGTCAGAGTCCAGCCTGAGCTCAACACAGAGCTGCCATTTTGGGGACCCTCTTGGAATCTAACACTTTTGAAGAAAGCAATTTGTCAGAGTGCGTGTATTAGAATAATGGAGTTAGCTAGTTACATGTTGATCTCTTTATTAACATTATTTACACAATGAACGCTCCTCCGAGAACAATTAGAGTGTGTTCACTGGCTGAAAAACTTGCCAATGCTTGGTTCTACCTACTGAAACAAAGACAAAGTAGCACAGGAACACAGAATAAGGTTCAGGTTTCTGTGACATTGAGTTTATTTGGTTTGAGTCATCTGCTGCTGGTAAGCCTGTCCTTAAGAGTGATTTGTATATTTAAAGATGTTCTACTCAAGAAAATTATTTTTTTCCTTTCAGAGCAGTTATTAATTGACAGTAAATTGTTAGGGATGGGGGCTTGTGTCTTCTTTCTTTACCTCTCTGAATTAGTTTAAACCTGTGAAGCTCCTGTGAATGTTGTCACAGACTCTGTACTCTGAATGTGTTTGTGCTTCTTGGTTTTCTTTAGCTTCTTATTTGATCTTTCTGGTTGTGTGTATATTTTATTCTATTCTGGTTTGTTTGCCTATGTTTTATATTATACTATTAGTATCATTAGGTGCCTGTTTGTTTTTAAATGAGAAAGAGAGAGAGGGAGGGGAAGGGAGAGGGAGAGATATAGGGAGAGAATGGGGGTGATGAAGAAATAGAAAGTGCAGAGGATCTGAGAGGAGGTGGGGGATGGGAACAACAGTCAAAATATATTGTATGAAAAGAATCTATTTGGAATAAAAACAGATTCTGATTCAGATCCATGATAGAAAGGATTTATTTCATTTCTATGCAGAAAAATGTCAAAGACAGAATGATGTTACCCGCAGGAGATTTAAAACTCAAACTAATAAATATAATTATATCATTAATGCAATTATATACTTTAAAATTTAAATATAGGATAATTTAATCATTGAAGTCTCTAGAACTTGTTTTTGATGTTGATGTGTAATAAAACCTGGAAGGTAAATTTAAAGTTGTAGAGTCCTAATTGTTCACACACACACAAAAAAAAAAACTAAATCAAAAAGAAAAAAAGAAAGAGCAAAAAAATCAAGTTTATCTGTAGATGATATAAATATATCTTTCTTCCTGTCTTTTGAAATTTAGAATTGAAATACTTCTGCAAAGAGTACAATGAAATATGTAAGAATTATATTTTAAAAGTAGTTTTTGTCAGTGGATATATATGTGGGTGTATCCAAGTATCAGTAGCAAAAAATTCAGACTAAGAATCATTGCTTCATGATATATGCAATAAACTATCGAATTTATTGAATAGATGATACTTATGGTTGACATAATTCTATTGAAGGAAGTCAGGGTACCATAAGGCTCATGTTTTATAGGAAAGTTGAATCAAGAATTTTACAGGATTCAAGTATTCTCTGTTGTTTCTGTAAGCAGTTAATGGTGATCAGGAAAGTTAAACCTTCTGAGTAAATTTTGCTGCAAGTTGCCCAAGGGTTACATTGATGTAGGTTGTTCATGGTAGAATGGGCTTTGTCTGATGCAGATGTCAGAATTACTCATGCTTCTGTAAGCTATCATTCACCCATCTAGTATAAGTAATGTCAGTGAACTAGTTGTTCAACAAAGTAGGGAATGAATAGATTTTTTTTGTTTCCCTTGTTCCATAGATGTATATGCATTTCTCTGTCCACCTAGGCAAATCAAAAAAACAAGTTTCTATAGAAGTTAATCTCAAATATTTTCTCTTTGTCATTGACTGAAACTGCACATATAGATATAATTTTCTTTTTTTTCTTTTTTTCTTTTTTGCATCTCTTTTTGTATGTGAGTTTTGATTTGGTTGTTTGCTATGCAAAAAAATTCTTGGTTGCGCTGCTGATATAGGGCAGCAGTAAAGAACGTGCCCTGATCTTGAAGAATACATATGCTCAGTTCCCCGCATCTATATTAATTGGTCCAAAACTTCCTGAAACCCCAGATCCAAGAGATCTAACATTCTCTTCTGACCTCCATGGGCAATGGTACTCATGGCCAAATACCTCCATGCATGCACGCACACACACACACACTAAGCAATAAAATAATCTTCAAATGTTAGTCCTTGGGAAAATGCTGTCTAACTTAATTCACTTCAGTTTAAGGAGAACACATGGAGTGTGCTAAGCTTCAAGTAAAAAGAAAGGTTCCAAGTTGCATGCAATAGATAATTTTTATGTTTGACAATTTTATGCATGGATAGAATGCACTAAAATTATACTCAACACCACTTTGTAAATTCAAAGATTCTCATTTTCTTTTTATAACTCTTAATAATGATTATATAAGTCTAATTTAGAATGTCTAACTATGTCTTTCTGTAATGGGTATAGGTGTTTAATCCAATGATTATATAAAAGAAAGGTTGAGTTAATGAAGGATTAGAGGAAAGGGCCTTAGATTTGTGCTTAGTTTGGCAAAGTAAGTTTAGAGGACTTTAAACTGAAAGAGAAATAAATTGGAATAGTCGTAGCACAAAAGATTTTGGAGAACAAATAAGTGGTTGAAATAGAGGATCAAGGGTGGTTCTCCTCCTGCTCATCTTAGAATGTCAACAATAACATCTATATAATTCTTAGCATGAAATGTGCAGTGGATTTGTGTTTCTTTAGCAGATAAGACATTCTGTCACAGGTCACAATGCAGATTAATTTAATTTAGCAACAATAATTAACTTCAATATAACCATACAAAAATTGAAATATTAACTCACATTTAGTGTTATTAAGAACTAATCACATCACTGATGTGATATGGGAGTATTATGAATGTAAATCTTGGAGGCAATTACCTAGGTTTATTCTGCAATCACAAATATTTGTAGAAATATAACAGATTATTATGAGTTCATAAAACTTAATCTCATTTGCTCACTTAAGTCTATTCAGGACATGGTTGTAGTACACACTTGACATTATTTGACAACTCATCCATATATTATTCATAAAAGTTTTCATGAAAGGCCTTGAAATGTGATGATGATAATATATTTTACAGTTGAAAAACAAAGGCTGGATTTTCACTGCATAAGATGATGTAGTCTTCGATTCCTCTAAGTCTGAAAATTATGTAAGCATCTTGTGAACTTGATAATCAAGAATAGAAAGAGGATTTTGTTTTAAAAATTGTTATACTGTAAGATGTGATCATGTATAATTTATAAAAATTTCCTGAAAAGAACTTCTTATCTCAACAACATATGAATTAGATGTTAATTTTGTAATTAGTTATCATATATAATCATCTATACAATAATAGTATATATAATCATAATAATGCTATGTTATCATATATGCGTTACAGGATATTTGAAGCTGTTATTAGTTAGGGTGTGGCTGAGCCCTTAGCATAAACCTTTAATTCATCTAGGTGGAATACAGACACACACTTAGTACCTATGTTTAATCACAACAGAGGTAAAGTTAGTTTGTAGAAGTACCCGTGTTTCAAAGTGATGTCTAATTCAGAGGCAGGCAAAGGGGCAAATCAGAGAAAGATTTGACAGAATAAGATGCCGAACACTTATGAGAAGAAGAGAGAGTGAAAGAAAGACACTTAAGGGAGAGACAGACAGTACAGGAAAGAGCTAGTACAATACAGAATACAGTAGAGTTCGTGGAGAGCAGTATGGTAGATAGGGAGAGTAGAGCAGCACACAAAGAAGAAGCAGTTTCTACCAGGAGAGTTTTCCAGAGGTAGGTTGAAAAGAGACCAAGCGAGACACAAGGTAAATACAGAAAAGCCAGAGGCTGATAATGAACCAAAAGATTAGAAAAGATTGCTAGAGTTTGTCTGAGGCCAAGCAGAGCAATTCAGAGGCCAGGAGAAAAGCCAGATTAAATCCTTCAGCTTGGCTAGGAGTTTTGGCCAGGACAGCTGAGTTACTCTTGTAACTGGAACCAGACAGCCAGAGATCAGAAAGAATTAGAAAGGGTGAGCTTATTTAAGCAGCACATCTCAGAAGTTGAAAATATTTAGGATAAGATAAGATTATACAAAGTCTAGAAGCTTCAAGGTCTAGGCCTAGGTTAGCAGTAAGCCTCCCAGACAACAATTATAACAGGGGAATAAAATATTCTTTTACATCTATGTATACTGTATGTGTCTGTATCATGTACGTCAAGGGATGAATCTATTAAACTTAAACACCTGACTATATGATGGATATAAATACTTGCCAATAAACCTATTTTGAAAATTATGGAAATCATTGGAAAACTTAGAGAATACAGCACATAAGCTCATTAGTTTGTTCAGAAGAATTCTGCTGAAATGTGATTAATGCAATATAATTTCCATAGGTATAAAATGTAAGGATGAAGATATTTATACACAATAGATATTAGAGAATAATTTTAAAAATTGAAAATGATGGGACTTACTTAATGTTTCCAGTTATATGTGTGATTAAATTAGTTAATGTAACAGAGATTTTTTTCCTGAAATCTTTTTAACTGTTTAGAGTACTTTACCATGTTTTATTCACTTTTATAGTTGAGTGTGAGCATAATAACTACATTATGGAAGGTACACGAGGGCTGTGATAAAAATAAATGGGTGGATAGCTACAAAAGTGAAAGAAATTGAGTTGCCAGATAAAATATTCATATACTTTTGAGTATGCTATTTAATGTAAAGAAACAAGTCATAGGTGAATGTGTGTGAAAAAAACATGTTTGTGAATGTAAATCCAAGGACAATATGTAGTTTTCCCCTCCATAAAATGCACAGGAGCAGAAGCACATGAGACTTGATGAGTAGGCTGGGTACTTTTTTGTTTGTTTGTTTGTTTGTTTTGTTTTGTTGTTTGTTTTTTCATGATAGGGTTTCTCTGTGTAGCCTTGGCTGTCCTGGAACGCACTCTGTAAAACAGGCTGGTCTCAAACTCAGAAATCCACCTGCCTCTGTCCCCAAGTATTGGGATTAAAGTCAAAGTTGCCTTAAAACAGTTTCTTCCTAAGGGGATAACATTTGAAACGTTAATAAAAAAATATGCAATGAAAAAAAATGTTTCCCCAATTGAACCTCTCACACACCAGGAGTGAAGGGAGGAGAGCAAAGCGAGGAGAATACCATGACACAGGGAGTAAACGAAAGAAAGGTCACATATCTGGGATTATCTTAGTGATGTCCATAACATTGTTCTCTAGCTTTCCAAAAGGAGGAAAAAAAACCAATCAAACGCAAACAAAGAAAAAACAACAGTTGCAGATGTGAGATTCAGGTATGAAGAAAGCTTCTGGGACAGTGACTCTGCCTGCAAGATTTGCAGAGAGCTCTATGGTTACAGCTGTCACCTTGTCGGGGGGGGGGGGGCTTTTAATGTTGCAGCTGTTTTTGAGTCATCTGTGGTTATGACACAACTCATACTCATTCTCCTCTTAGAAACCCAAACAAAACATCACTGATTCACCAAGTTGGACGTTGTCACCGTCATTAATTTCACCTATCATGCCTTCCCTCCTTGGGAGATATGAAGTGTACACTGTATGTCCCTAAATACTTCCTGTTACACAGAGATAGGTCTTCCCAAATCAAGAAATGATTGATGGAAATGTGACTAGTCAGTGCTGGAGAGCTACAGGAGGGATGTAAAAAAGCCGATAGGAGAGGTCATCCTGGTGATAAGGAGGAGGCTTGTTGCAATAGGGAATTTGTGTGTATACTTCATATTGAGTAGAAGTTATGATTCTGAAAATGCATGATAAGATGAAAAACTAAAACAGTTGAGAAAAAAAAGATAACAATAAACCCCTGAACAATTCAAGAATTAGTGGGAAAAGGGAATGAACAAAAGCATAAAACCCTTTCTTTGAAAATGAAAATGGAAATTCTCTAATACCAAAAGTTGCAAGTAGCTGTTTCTTCCTAAGGCCCTTGTAATAATTAACTAAAGAACATTGCCACCTGTTCTGTTATCTAAGTTATGGAAGTTTTGGACATTCCATGACCTGTTTCCTGTGGAGAAAACTGAAATACTATCAGTTGCAACAGAAAGGAACCATATAACAAAAGAATCATGTTCCTCAAGGCAGTGGAATGTGGCAAAGTTTGTTCAAAGCACAAAAATCATGAAACTTCACATCAAAGCATTGGTTAGAACTGGCACTTGAGAACATCCCAACAATATTCCCTCAATGAAAATGTTCCTGAACCAAACTAAACAGGATTCAAGCATCTGCATGTTTCTACCTGTCTTTTAAAGTGCAACCAAATGTAATGTGTTCTTTAAATGATTTTGTGCAACATGAATTAAAACTAGATTCATGTCCTTAAATCCCAAATTTATAGACAATAAAAATTCATTAAATAGTTCTTCAAATGTTCCAAAAGTTTAAAGAGCATTTCCTTATGTGTTCTTGTATTTGTTTTCCAAAACTAGCAGAAAACAGACACATGCACACATGTATGCACACACACACGCACACACACACACGCACACCATGAAATTTCTCCGTCTTAATTTCAGTGTAAGAGAGAGTAGTGGACAGGAGCAGTGATGGGCATGAGTTTCTGCTCTGCACAGACTTTGATATGAATCTCCCAGAATGATAATGTCCAAGAATGGTCTTGAGCATTATGTTTTAACACAATTCTACTAAACAATTTTTTTTCTCTATTTCATCTAGAGGAAATATTTCCTTAGCAGATTTATAGAAGTGTTCATTTTTGACTTGATCCATTCCTGCATGTAACCAATACATTAACCCTTATGTAGCACACTGGGAAATGCAAAGGGCTTAGCTAAAAGAGTTATAGATGGCCAAGTCTCATATGCATGCTTGTGTGATGACAAGGCTTGTTCCCATTTTCAGGGGAGTTTAACAATCTTGAGGAAATGAAGCCTGCCAGGCTTTCTCAAAGCCTGTGAGGTCTACAATGATCTATTTCAATCAATAAATGTGTGTACTGAATGACTTCTATGATAGTTCTTAACACATTATGAAAATTTCCTGTCCTTATTACAATGAATTCATGAAAAGGGAACTGGATATACCACTTTAGCAAAGCTCCACAAAACTAACAATCTTGAAAATATACAAAACAGCAATTTTCCAACATTGTGCCTACAGGGCAAGGTAGTTTATGTAATGAGCCTCTCAAAGACCCATCTTCTGAGGCCAACTTCTGTCCACTCCTCATATATTTCATAATGGCAAACTAGATTTGCTGCTGTTTTCCAAAAGGAACTTGAGAAACACAGATCTTATGTCTTCTTATCTTTCATAAACAGATACATTAAAATTATTTCACTGGTAGACATTGAGATATGTATAAGTTGACTTAAGAAAGTAGGAAGAAACTACAGGAGGCAGTAACTACCAGTAAGTTATCGCAGAGAATAATGTGTGAGAGTTTGGGAGCTTTAAATATTGGATGAACATAATAATAGTCAATGAAAAAAGGGGAAAAGCCAATTCTAGAGTATTATATCTCATGATGATTACCTAGCATGAATTACAATGGTAGAGTGGAGAAACTTGTTCAAGTCTTTTTTATTTTGCCTTGTTGTAGATATTATGAAAAACTATCACAAAATGAACAGGCATATAGTTTTAAGTTTGAATATATATGCTGGATTCTTTAAAAAAAACATTTATATCATAATTTCCCCTTTGCCTATCATCAGCCCCTCCTACATGATCATGCTTCCAACTTTTTAAAGTGATATCCTCTCTTTTTCATTAATTGTTGTTACACACACATACACAAACACCCCACACACACTCACCCATGTAGGTGTACACATGCCTGTAGACTCTGTGATGTTATTTGCATGTGTGCTTTTGGGACTGAATGTTTGGTAATGGTTAATAAGTTGGCAAGTTTTTGTTTTCCAGGAAGACTATGTCTCCAGATGTCAAAAGTCCTTAGCTATGTATAGTTCTTTAAACCACTATGTATTTATTATTTCATTATATGTTAATGTCTATACAATGCATATTGTATGTTGAGGATATTGCTCTGAGAAATCAAATCAGACTCCATCTTAGAGAAGCTGATCTAAGGTTGAACTCAAATAACTAACATGCCAGTACTTAGCACCAATTTTCAGACTACTCCCCAACAAGGCCTGTGTCCAGCACCAGTTTCCAGGTTATTCCCCCCAAAATCTGCACCTGCAGGTTGCAAGTCTGCCCCTGACACTTCACTTCCTAATTATCACCAATCAAGAGGAAAATAGAAGTTAAGTTTATGGATTGACTCCCAGCACCAGCTAATTAAAGGCCATAATAGCCCCCAAATCAGGTGTGTACCAGTATAGATACTCCCTTCTTGCCTCTATAAATGCTTACCTAAAACTATGCTCAGAGCTCTACTCTCCTGCTATGTCAAGGATGGCAGGGAGCCCAAGCTTAATCCAGAATAAAGAGACCTTAATCAATTGCATCAGAATTGGCTCTTTGGTAGCCTTTTTGGGGTTCAAGAATGTTTCCTAAAGGGGATAAAAATCCCATAGGAAGAACAACAATATCAAACAACCAGACCCCTCAAGGTTCTCAGAGACTAAACCACCAACCAAATAGTACACATCAGGGGACCCATGGCTCCAACTGGATATGTTGCAAAGGATTGCCTTATGGGGCATCACTGGGAGAGGAGCCCCTTAGTCCTGTGGAGGCTCAATGATCCAGGTTAGGGGAATACTAGGGAGCTGAGGTAGGAGTGGGTGGGTAGGTGGGGGAATACTCTCATAGAGACAGAGGAAGGGAATAGGGGACTTGTGAAGGGGAAATTGGGAAGGGGAATAACATTTGAAATGTAAATAAATAAAATAACCAATAAAAAGTGAAAGAAGAAGACATAAAAAATTAAATGTTTCCTGGCACAATAGATCTTCCTGATCCTACCCTCCCAGTTTTCTGTCATTTACCTATTCCTATTAATTTCCTTTCTTCCAGTGGATAAATATGTTTTAAACTGTTTTTTAAAATTAATTAGTTAATTAATTAATTTTTTTACACTCCATATTTATCTCGCCCCCTGTTGACCCACTGACTGCTCCACATCCCATACCTCCTCCCTACACCCTTGTCTCCATGTGGATGTCCCCACCCCCACCTCACATGACCCCAAAACTCCCTGGGGCCTCCAGTCTCTTGAGGGTTAGGTGCATCATCACTGAATGAACACAGACCTGGAAGTCTTCTACTGTATGTGTGTTGGGGGCCTCATATCAGCTAGTGTATGGGGCCTGCTTGGTGGTCCAGTGTTTGAGAAATCTCCAGAGTCCAGATGAATTGAGACTGCTGGTCCTCCTACAGGATTGCTCTTCTCCTCAGCTTCTTTCAGCCTTCCTTAATTCAACCACAGGGGTCAGTTGCTTCTGTCCATTGGTTGGGTGCAAATATCAGCATCTGACTCTTTAAGCTGCTTGTTGAGTCTTCCAGAGTGATATCATGATAGATCCATTTTTGTGAGCACTCCATAGCCTCAGTAATAGTGTGAGGCCTTGGGATCTCCCCTTGAGCTGGTTCCTACTTTGGACCTGTTGCTGGACCTTCTTTTCCTCAAGATCCTCTCCATTTCCATCCCTGAAGTTCTTTCAGACAGGAACAATAATGGGTCAGAGTTGTGGGATGGACTCCTCTCCCTCATTTGATGCGCTGTCTTCCTGCTGGAGGTAGGCTCTGTAAGTTCCCTCTCCCTACTGTCAGATATTTCATCTAAGGTCCCTCCCTTTGAGTCCTGATAGTCTCTCACCTCCCAGGTCTCTGGAGGATCCTCCAAACCTCCCATCTCCAGAGGTTGCCTGTTTCCATTCTTTTAGCTGGCCCTCAGGGCTTCAGTCCTCTTACCTCATACAATACTAGATCAGGTTCCCCTCTCCCTCCCACTGCCTGCCCCACAACCCAGTCCATTCTTCCTCCCAGGTCCCTCTTTCCCTTCACACTTGTGATTGCTTTCTTCTCCCCCCAAGTGGGACTGTGGCATCTTCTCTTCTTAACCTGCTAGTTAGTTCACTTATTTGGCAGGGTTGCAATGAGCCTTTTTACTGTCTTGAGGCCTTTTCAGAATCTGTAAAGTAAGCTGATTAATTCAGACCTTCTACCTAGTTTCTGAGCAAACAATATTAGACTGGATATAAAGTACCTTGTGCTTATTAAACACTTGAAACGTTCATCTGATCCAAATGCCTACTAACTCTGTATGTAGTTATGTTAAAGATCAGTTGACTAAAGGACAATAAAGCTTAAGAATGATGGACTTCTATCTATTAAAACACTCAAGTGTATTTGCAAGAAAAGGGCAAAATTTTGAAATCATGCTCTGGGGATTTCCTGCTAATCCTCCCAAGTGAGGTAAGGATATATGAGTGTTCTTCACCTAAGTCATTTATTAAAAGTTACCACCTTTAAATATATTGGGAGAGAAATATATTTCAATGAAGACATTGCTATTTTTTACAACTATTTATCTAACTCTTACGAATGTCTATAGAGAAGAGGAAGGCAGAAAAAGAGGATAGAAATGATAAAGGAAAGACAGTGTTCTGAGATGTCTTTTGCTTCTTTCTGTGTTTAGTTCCAACAAATATTTTGAAAAACAAATGTATTCTAACACATTTTATGTGTTAGTGTGTACTCTCACATACTATGAATTTTCTTACATTTGCTCTACTTTATTTCATGGAGAAAAGGCTAATGCATACACATACACTTAGCTACATTCAAGCACATGGCAGTCCAGACATCCTGCTTTCCAGGACATATGAGTCCCTTTAGCACCCCTACTGCTGTAGCCATGCAAATGAGCATCTGTGAAGTTCCATATCATTTAAAGTAACTTTTTCTAACCCTAATATTTTGCAGTTGTTATCTTCTGATCTCCACTGCCTCAGCTATTTCAAAGAGGAAAATCATGTGTGTGTGTGTGTGTGTGTGTGTGTGTGCTGTGTGTGTGCTGTGTGTGTGCTGTGTGTGTGCTGTGTGTGTGCTGTGTGTGTGCTGTGTGTGTGCTGTGTGTGCACACACGTGAGCGCACATGTGCTATGTGCTACCACTGTGAGCTTTTTACATAGTGTTTTTTAAAATACCTTTCTAAAAATAGTGTCGAATGTTCTATTTCTTGCTCTACTGTCTCCACAAGGGATGTTAGTTTCTTTGCTTCATTGGCTTTTTTTTTTTTTTTTTTGGATGTGTTATACTATGGTTTAATAATTTTATATATCACATAAAAGAGGTGGCACTATCACAAAATTTGATCTTATAAAACAGTTCTTTGCAATATTATTTATGCTTTTCTATAAAAAAATGGAAAATAACTGACTGTTAGGGATGTTGGATAATGAAAGAGATTGGGTAGAACGCTTAGCATGCACTGTACAGCAACACGGTTCAGGGGCTTCTTGTTTTTACGATGGTATGTATCTCCACAGACCATTTAAAGTAAAAAGGCTAAAAGTTAAAATTGTTTACTAAATTTAACGTACTGAACATGGTACTACCATCACAATATACTGCAAAGTATTAAGCCCCTACTTCTGTGATCACATGGATATTTGGAAGTTCCCATCTAAAGAAAGAACCATAATGTATATCACTGGCCCGGAAAGAGATAGAAATTAAAATATGTGAAAATAAGTTTCTTTTGGATACATAATGTTTGCAAACTTGCATAATGTCAAACAGGCTGTCATAAATGTAGAAACACCTGTACTTTATACATATCAAATATTGTCATAGACATAAAATGAGCCCCCTTAAAGATGCAAAGCACAAATTCTTAGAATTAGTGACAGAAAAACATCCACATACACATCTCTCAAGTGTTATCATTATTTCTGTTATTCAACACACCTATTCCTGCTTACCTACATGCCAACCACACCTCTAATTTTCCAAACAATGCAATGATCCCCTGTTTAGATATCTGGCTATGCAAAAAAAATATTCTCTGTGATAGCCAAAGGTATTTAGTTGACCTAATTTACAATTTAAAAATAAAAAAACTATTTAGCATTCTATTGAACAAAATCAAGTAGCTCTTTACTTAACCCCAACCCAGATCTTCATTCTAGAAAAATTGTATAATCTCCACACAGGATCAAGCTTTGTTCCAGATTTATTAGGATCATGATACTAGAAATAGAAAGAAAAGGCAAAGATATGCAAACATGTGTCTTTATAAAGTTCAAATAGTGAGAAAACATAAATGTTTAAATGAAAATTTAAAATCTTGATTAAATAATTAATCAAGACGAGTATGTCAGATGACGATACTGTTGTAAGATGGTTTCTAGAGGGCAGTTTGATTTTTTAAATAGGGTTACCAAGGTCAGATTCCTTGTACATAAATAACTGTGCCTCAGATTTCAATGATCATTCTGAACAATAGTTATCACTAGAGGAGGTGACAAGTCCCAGAGCAAGAAAGGAGACTATAAACAGATATCCAATTTTTCAATCCATATTTATTGATTACCTTCCCGAAATAAATGGAGTACTTCTATGGACAAGAAAAACACATCAATGCTCAAACAAAACCCCTTCTTCCAGGAAACAATCATTCTAAGTAAGAAGTTAACATTTCTTCACCTTAATCATTTCTCATTTTGCTTGTTTGTTTTTTTTATTAGCCATATGTCTTCTGTTAGGAAAAAGCGGAATATTTTCCTAGCTATGAAACAGGAACATTATATTAGATTAGTGCTTTAGAGCTCCATTAGTCAAAAGTTGAAATTCTTTTTTTTATGTTTTATTGCATTATAATGAGAAAAGTTACATGATTTCAATTTATCTGAATTTGTTAACATTTAAAAACATATCTTAAGTAAATAGAATTAAATCACATTCTTGTTTTCCTTTTGTACCCCAACTCCTCCCAGAGACTCCTCTTCAATACCTACAATATCTTTTTTTGACATATTCCTTAAAATTTATAAAATATTATAACAATAAAAATGAATAATATAAAAGTTGTTTGATATAAAACAACAATCAATTTGACAGTCCTATGTAGATGCTTGTCTATGGCAATACTGAAAATACATATATTTCTCTCAATATAAATTTTAAATTTTTTAAATTTCCAAACGTATTAACTATATATTTCAAAATAATACATCACTACTAATATTTGCTTAAATAAACATAAATATATAAAGTGTTTTTGTTGTTTGTTTGTTTTATATTTATTAGAGCTTAAAATCTTGGCTCTTACTGTAGTAACTCGATACAAGAGTTACAAACATCAAGCAAAGCATTCAGTCTTACTCTTTGTTGTTCTCTTATAAGCCCCCTCCCAATTTAATTGTCTACATTTCTTTTGGGTATATAAATACTTTAAAAATATATAAGCTGTTCTGAAAACCATAGTATAGTATGAAAACATGAAATAAACAATACTACTAATAGAGAGGCTGAGATAAGGGAAGCAAGATTTCAAGACCCTTATGTTGTACACAGCAAGACATTTTCATAAACAAACAAGCTGAATGTATATATGGATTGTATAATATTGGACCTATTTCTCCAATTACCAAATTAGAGAGACCATTGGGTGACAGTCAATAAATTTCTGATTCCTCATATTTTTAGATTTCATTTGCCTAGGATATGTTGGTAATATTAATTTTCATATTAAGATAGTAAGAAAAAAATAATTGTTACTTCCTGTAGTTTTTGTTGTTAAGAGGTGGAATTAGGTTTGTGTGGATTTGTTGAAGGATTACTTTTTTGCTTCTTCTAGGGTGTAGTTTTTGTCCTTATGTTGATGTTTTCCATCTATTATCCTTTGTAAGGCTGGATTTGTGGAAAGTTATTGTGCAAATTTTTTGTCATGGAATACCTTATTTTCTCCACCTAAGGTAATTGAGAGTTTTGCTGGGTATAGTAGCCTGGGCTGGCACTTGTGTTCTCTTAGGGTCTGTATGACAGCTACCCAGGATCTTCTAGCTTTCATAGTCTCTGGTGAGAAGTCTGGTGTAATGCTAATAGGCCTGCCTTTATATGTTACTTGACTTTTTCCCCTTACTGCTTTTAAAATTCTTTCTTTGTTTAGTACATTTGGTGTTTTTATTATTATGTGACAGGAGGAATTTCTTTTCTGGTCCAGTCTATTTGGAGTTATGTAGGCTTCCTGTATGTTCATGAGCATCTCTTTCTTTAGGTTAGGGAAGTTTTCTTCTATAATTTTGTTGAAGATATTTACAGGCCTATTACCTTGAGAGTCTTCACTTTCGTCTATACATATTAACCTTAGGTTTAGTCTTCTCATTGCATCCTGGATTTCCTGGATGTTTTGAGTTAGGAACTTTTTGCTTTTTGCATTTTCTTTGACTGTTGTGTCAATGTTTTCTATGGTGTCTTCTACCCCTGAGATTCTCTCTTCTATCTCTTATATTCTGTTGGTGATGCTTGCATCTATGACTCCTGATTTCTTTCCTAGGTTTTCTATCTCCAGGTTTGTCTCTCTTTCTGATTTCTTTATTGTTGTTTCTATTTAAACTTTTAGATTCTAAATGGTTTTGCTCATTTCCTTCACCTGTTTGATTGTGTTTTCCTGTAGTTCTTTAAGGGATTTTTGCGTTTCCTCTTGAAGGACTTCTAGCTGTTTACCTGTGTTCTCCTGTATTTCTTTGAGGGTGCTATTTATGTCTTTCTTAAAGTCCTGTATCATCATCATAAGAAGTGATTTTATATAGCTGACTCTTGCTTTTCTGGTGTGATGGTGTGTATTGGTGTGGCTTGCAATAGTGGGAGTATTGGGATCTGATGATGGCAAGTAATCTTGGTTTGTGTTGCTTATATTCTTATGCTTGCCCTGCATTATCTGGTTATCTCTAGTGCTACCTGCCCTTGCTAAATCTGACTGGAGCCTGTCCTTCCTGTGATCCTGATTGTGTCAGAACTCCACAGAGTCAAGCTGTCTCTGTGATCCTGTGATTCTGGGATCCTGTGACCCTGGGCCTGTTATAGCACCTGAGAGCGGAGCTTCCTCTGGGTGTTTTGGGAATGACAGCAGAATTTGTGCCCAAGTTCTGCTCAGGGCACTAGTTGGCCCAGACAGACCGAAAGCAGCCCAAACCACTGTGCTGGTAGAGTTTCTGTGTGCCTGGGTTCTGCTGGTCTCAGTTACTCCTGGTGTTGGGACAGATGTTGTGTCCTCCTCACCTCTGATCCTGTGCGTGTTGGAGCGCCTGGGAATGGAGCTTCCTCTCAAAAGTTGAAATTCTTAAGACTGGTTTGTAGAAACCCACTTGGCTTGTGCATGGACACATGGAAACAATGGACTTTGTTTGTATATTGATAGTCTGAGCTTGGTTCTTTTATATCCAAAGACTTATATACGAGGCTTCTCTGCTGGAAACAGATGTCATTTGGAAAAGAATGATCTTATGAAGATTATTTCCTAGAGTCTAACACCCAGAGAATGCAGCAAGCTCATTCAAACATTACATAGTTTCCAGAGTAATATATGATGCACAAATAAAATAAATTATAGATTTTGGGAGAAGGTAAAATGTTGTCAACTAGGCTGTAAATGTTTCAACATAATAAACAGTATAGCATAATAGAAAATGCTCCAGAGTGGAAACCTTCAGTTTGTGATCAAAGGGAAAAAGATTTGATTTTGGTAGGAAAGGAAACAGAGCATTGTGTCCAATTTTAACAATGCAGACTATCTAAAGGAAATAGCATGTGTTAGAATTGTCATTGTGACAGATGGTTGGACTGTATATAATATAGTCAAAAGGTATTTTGACAAGAGAGTGAATGGACCTGACAGTTCACAAATCACAATCTTAAGCTGCACAACTGAGAAAATATAATTGAATGTGTGCTAAGCTGATGCATAGACAATTTTTTACAGCCTCGGGCAACAGGATATTGGAGATGGACATGATTACTCACAAGTTTGATAAAAGAAAGAGCTGAGGGAGTATAATGTCTCTAAAAAGAGGTAGGGAACATTGTACACAGGTACATATTATTTTCAGTAGTTTATTTTTAGGAAATAAAACAAAACTAACATTCATAAATAAAAAGGAACTTTTGGAACAATACTGGGATAGATTTCTATGCCATTGTGCACTAGCTAAAAATGTAGTAACTGCTACAATAAATCAGAATTTCATAAAATAAAGGAGATAGACTTTACTATTTTCTAAAATAGTTGTAGAAAATAGGTATTTTCAAGTAATTGTATTTGCTGTTTTGTTGCTATTGATGTTTTTATACAGATGTGGAAATCTGTTTTGCCTTTGTTACTTCAATCAATTTGTAGCCATTGTTATTTTAAAATACATCTATATGAAAGTAAATTTAGAATGTGATATATTTTTGAAAATGAATAAATGGAAAGATGAATTAGCCTTAGTAAGTGACAACATGGTCAACTTAAAGTTATGTGGGCTTCTATATAGTTGTCACAAAGCAGTATATCAAGGTTACATTAAAGTGCACATGACCTTCAATTGTTCAATCGTCAAACATCAGTATATTCATAGCAGTGTCTGCTTATATTGAAATGTTGAAAGGGTGAAATTTGCTGGTTCTATAGTTGAAGTATACAGGAAAGAAATAGGAGTCCTTAAATAGGCAAGCATGTTAATTCACAATAGTCAGTAATAATTAACCATAATCAGGATAATGAAAAACATTAATGTAGGTTTTCTATTCCATATAGTAATACAAATATTTTTATATTGTCTCTTGATTCCTGTCTGTGGAATTTTGTCTTCTCATTGCCCTTGTCAGTCATAGATACAGTTACATGAAAAAAAAGAAAACAAAAAGAAAAAAAGCAATGAGATCACTATAAAAATCACTTCAGACAAGCAAAAGTTTAGAGAAAATACAATCTGTGTTTCTTTTAAAAGCCTGTGCATCTTCTTTCTAAAAAAGAATTGTACTCCAAAAACTGTCCAGCTCCTGGTAAAACTTAAAAGGCATTTCTAGATGCTTTAATAATCTTTATTGCATCGTTCTGTGGATATGATGCTACATCATTGCCATCTGTATCGATTCATAAATCACAAAGCAATAAAGCCAGCTAATAAATCTAACTCTCCCTCTTCACGTTATTGACCCTTCTCATTTGCTGATTCAAGAACTCTTCCATATGTTGCGGTGGCATCTGTAATCTATGTATCATTATCCTTTATGTTGAGTGTCATTTTCTATAAATCAATATCCTTCTTCCTTGAAGTCGGCCTTGAAGAATGAGATTCTCTACTCTGCCTTGAGCATGGTTGAAAGTTTAGACGTATGACAAAGTTGCTACCCCCTTGTCCACACTGAGGGGATTCTGTAGGTGATATTGAAGAGCATTAGCTCTGTTATGCTGAAGAGCCGACTCAGAAGTTCATCCTAATTGCCACAATGTGACCAATGTATGTGTGCCTGTGTATGTCATCAGCTGTAGCCCTGGTGGGCTGTTTGAATCCCCCTTCACTATAATAGATGGTTTCACTTCTATCAGACTCTATCAGCTAACACATCATGAAAGATTTATCTGCTATACATTATGTCTCAAAGGCACCTTGAATTTGCTGCTGGTTATTTTTAAATGCCTAATGCAAGTGATATTTTTGCAGTGAGAACATATTTGGCTTTGATTTGATAGCAAAATTGAAGTGAGTTTAGGCTCCAACTTCTACAGAAAACCCTAACTGCAATTATTTACATTTTTACTAACCAGGTTCTCAGTCAAATATTGTCTTTCCAACTTCTGTTGCCAGACAAGTGACATTACATTGATGTAAAGAAATAATTTGGACAGCTCTCCATATGCAATTTTTGGGCAGAATTTTAATTTTGAATTTATGATGTCAGTAGAAATATGCCACCTGACATATTTGACACATTCCCAGACTAGAATATGCTTAATACACTATTACTTTAAGACACCAAAATCTGAGAGAGATGGCTCAGTGGTTAAAAAATACATATTGCTCTTTTGGAGGACCTGAGTTCTATTCCCAGTGCTTACATCAGCCAACTCACAGTTGCTTATAATGCTAGCCCTCTGATCTATAACCCTCTTCTGATCTCCACAGACATCTATGAACACACCACACATTAAGAAAAAAGTAAATCTATGTAAAAAATACCAAAATCCACATGTACTCAAAACACATACAAACTAAACTTTCATCTATGCAGGAAAGCACAGTTTGTAATCATAAAGTTTAATTTGATTTGAAACTTTACGGGAAAGCATAGCATTACTGATGGATGACATAAATGGTGAATATTTAACAAGTATCAGGATGCCTCCACTGCTTCCTGTCCATCATGATGTACTGACTCAAAATGTGTCCCATTGTCACGGAACAAGTATTGATATTTAGAAACTGTCATCCAAAATAACCCTTCCTCTTTGAAATCACTTTTTCTTGGGTATTTGTCTCAACACTAGACACATTATGTTCACATATTCACAACAATAACCATCCCTGCACTAACATGTGTACCTCCCCAACACACACACACACACACACACACACACACACACACACACACACACACACACACAAACACCCCTACCTCTCTATCACATAAAAATCAAATTTTGGCTTCATGGCCCTATAAGTATATATTAAGGTTGTTACACTTTGGTAAACTTCTCTTTCTCCTCTATGCAGAGTTTAAAACCCAGTGTGTTCTGGATTCTTAAGACTATTATTTCCAAAAACAGTCTCTTAGTTTCTCTGATCTCTCACATTTTTCTTTTTGCTGCATTCTTTTATTTTTTTCAATCACTAAACATCTGTACTTGCTTTCACTTTATTTTAACAACTCTCCTTTCAGTGTGTTCTTTATAGACACGTCATTTATTGTCAAAGTTTTCTACCTCTCTCCACCCAATATCAGTGCTGGTGAATTTCACTTCCCAAAATACAAATGTAGAATTTCAAATGACAGCTGGCTACAGCAGCTTGGTGTCTTACTGGCATTTTATGTTTAACCACCACACAAAGACTTTACATTTTCAAATACAAACATTACTTCTAAAATTGCTATTCAGTTGTATTCAATAATGGTGTTTCCTTGGATGGGTTCTCTTCTCACAGAGTAATACTATATATGCTATGTATATTTTGTCATAATTATATATACTTTATAGAATGCTTTACAATTATATATAATATATATAATGTTTTATATATATATATATATATATATATATATATATATTCACACATATAATTGTGTGTATGTGTTACAAATTGCCATTGGTGTCATTAATGATAATTAAATAAACAGGTGTTTATTAAAGTCGGGTGTTCTTCTCAACTGAACATCAGCAACCATCAGGACTTATAGCCCAGAAGAGATTCCCATGACTAATTCCTCTACATCTGCTGCATCTACAAACCATTCTGTAACTGCTTTAATCAGGGCATTACTTTCCATTGATTATGTTCCATTTATTTATTTATTTATTTATTTATTTATTTATTTATTTTTGGTTTTTCGAGACAGGGTTTTTCTGTATAGCCCTGGCTGTCCTAGAACTCACTCTGTAGACCAGGCTGGCCTCGAACTCAGAAATCTGCCTGCCTCTGCCTCCCAAGTGCTGGGAGTAAAGGCATGAGCCACCACTGCTATTTTCCGAGAATTCATCTCCTCAAACTTTAAGCCCATCTTGCCATTCTCCCACTGATTTTCATTTTAGTAAAAATACAGAACTAGAAAACATAAATGATATGCTCATATAACTTCTACTTATGAAAACATACTAAGTGGTAAAGGTTATTTATTTCACATATGCTACTACCTCTCCTTGTCCCATTCATATCTCACTTGTGTGAGTGTTGCTCCTTCTAGAGACTCAGATTATTAACATGTTATTATATGTCACAAAGTTCTGTCAAAACTATTGGCATATCTGCTTGTGAACTCCTGGGGGATAGAGGACACCTCTTCATATTTAATTCCCTGAATACCACACAATGGCTAGCATGAATAAATATTTATTAGATCAAACAAAAGTTTCTCATTTTCACATATGAAGTTAGTCTGTTTCTTATTTCAATAAATGCAACTTACTACTTAGGGTGTTTTGGCAGGTTGAAATTATATAAGTATGCCATTTGTGACTTCTAATATTTTTTCTACTAAGATAATTAAATACATTAAAAGAGATCCTTTTTATAAATGGCCTTTAAAGTACTTTTCTTGGCCTATGATAAATATGATATATCATACTTGACTAACTCACCTAGAGAAAAATTATTTTGTAAAGCTTATGAAGTTTATGGATATGAAGTCTATGAAGTTTATGGATATTTCACGAGTGAGGATAATGTGTGGAGATATAAAGAATGTGGATAAGGTAACACAGCAGAAACTAGACATAATAATTAGTACATAATTCCTCCAAAATGAAAGTTAAAGTATTTTAGAAAGAACTCCATAGAAGCATAATGTTGCATTTCAGGCTTTCAAAGCAGATTTTTTATTTTTTTTTTTATTTTTTTTTTATTTTAGATATTTTCTTTATTTACATGCGAATTTCTCCTTTCCCAGTTTCCCCTCCAAAAAACAAAAAAACAAACAAAAACAAACCCCTGTTGCCTCCCTCCTCCCCATGCCTGCCACCCCGCCCTCTCCCACTTTCTGGCCCTGGCATTCCCCTACACTGGGGCACAGAAACTTCACAGCAGATTTTTTAAATGAAACATTTCACAAACAGTGGATAGCCTTCACTTAAAACAGAAAAAAGCCTCTCACAGAAGTTTTCAACAGGGTATGCATAATGTGTTCTACAGAAATGTTACTTTCCAGAAAAATAATGGATTTTGTCAGTAAACAAAGAATGAAGTCTAAGCAATGGAATACATGGTGATGTTACTGTAATTCTCTATGAGAACACCTAGTTAAGAAGGTAATAGTAAGCCGGGCGGTGGTGGTACACACCTTTAATCCCAGCACTTGGGAGGCAGAGGCAGGCAGATTTCTGAGTTCAAGGCCAGCCTGGTCTACAGAGTGAGTTTCAGGACAGACAGAGCTATACAGAGAAACCCTGCCTCGAAAAAAAACAAAACAAAACAAACAAACAAACAAACAAAAAGGTAATAGTAAATATTTTCTATATGTAATTTTTTATGTGCTTTGACAGCAAAGAAATAGACTGAAATTTGATTTCATTAGTATATCAAAAATAGTTGAAAATCACACCACTCATGAGACCAAGAAATGAAACCCCCCAAAGTGGAAATCTCACCTTGGGGACCCTTTGTATTTCTCTTTTGCATAATCACACATAATTTAGGGATTTCCTTTCTATTCCTTCATATTTTCTGTATGTCTGGAGCAAGGGATTCTTGGATTTAGGAACAATTATTTAGGTGTCTAAAATAGAAAATCTAGTCTCCTCTGAGGTTTTGAAGAAGAAAGTTGAAAATATCAATTTACATAACATGATAATCAGCGAAGATGATGGATTGATTTTTTGTATTGATCAGTGAGTAAAGGTGCTTGCATACAAACCTGGAAATCTGTATGTAACCCCTGAAACAGATATTAGAACAAGATAACAGATGAACGGCAGCTGTCCTTTGATCTTTGGATGCCTGCTATGGCCCATGTAAACCTTCCTAATTAAATAAACTTTGAATTTTGAAAAGTAGTAAGCATATTATATGCATATTAAAATTTTACAGATTTTTCAGATTACATTTTACAACAAATTCATTGAATCCCCTAAGCTCCTCACACATAGATAGTGCTTAAGCCTGAAGCATATTCTAAGATTCAGTAGAACTCATTACCAAGATTCTATAGTATCATAGCAACAAGTGAGGTGAGTGGTCTTACTGCTTTGCAGTCTGTCTTCAATAAGTAGGGGAAATGTGGTTTTGGCATAGGTAAGGTTGAGTATAAATATATACATTTCTCTCTCTCAGGAATATTAGTGCCATAGGGGAGAGCAGAGCTTCCATCATGCTGCTCATTTTCTGAGCCATCTGCACTTCTTTTGTCATCACATATGTCAGGTTTCTTCATATTAGAAGAGGATGACATTCAGGGACAAGCTTAGTTTAAACACCATCTAAATTAGCTGAACCTTTGTTAACCCACCCTTGAGTAAGAAATATGTTTGTTGATATACAACCATAACTTTCTGTGCTCTCTTAATTAATATTACTATGGATACCCATAGTAGATATATGAAGAAATAAATTAATGAGAACTCAAAGAAAATGAAGATTTTCAAAGGATCATGATTGTATCATCATTAATTCAGATGAATAGGCATAGGATTAAGTTAAAACCCAGTAACTTATTTTTCAGCCCATATAGCAATGCATCTCATTTCTTCACATGAGAGGCTTCTGTTTGCAGTAAATAATGATTAATGTAAACAATAGTAATCATTAACATGGTGGAAATATAGACATAAGAGACTGCATACTGCTCATATCGACAGGAAGTTTATACTACATCCTATCATGGATCACTGTGGATGAGTGGGCACACACTGAGCCTACAGTGGTAGTTGACTAAAAGCAAACATTATCTTCTGCATACAGAAACAATTTATATGAGCTCACAGTTGTTACAACAGCATGAACAAAGCATAAAAGTCAAGCTGGACTAAATCCCAGAGGGAAGAAGAGTTGGACACACAACCCACCTCAAGCAGTGGAGCTATTGACAATTACTAGCTTCAGGGAATGTAGAAGAAAATTCTTCTATGAGGTAGCTAAGGTAAGTTCACCAATTTCCAGAGGAAGACTGGAAAATATCTTTGAATATTGGGAAATCACAAATTGGCTTCAATGTATTTTTCAAAAAGGACACAGAGTTGACTGGGTAGGTAAGGTGGACTGAAGTGGAGGAAAAATGGGGGTAGAGAATATGATCAAAATATATTGCAAGATATTTTTAAAAAGAAGTAGCAAAAAAAATAAAGGGGGAAATTAGGATTTGTTTTGCTTTTAAAGATATTCACAATAGATTTTGAAAGAGCTAATAATGATAATTTAAAGGAAAAAATATCAGTATAAAAAGACAATAATGGGTTCTATCTCCCCTTCTATGCTCAAATAATCCAGGTTGGGTACTGGGATCCTCTTGGCATCTGGGACTCTCCAGTGGCTATCCCCATTTTCTCATCACCCCTGCTACATATTTATATTTGATTTCCTGGTCCACTGTTCCTCTTCCCTGTCCCCTCTAGTACCTGATACTGCCTCCCTTATTTCCTCCCCCTACTCTCTCTTTCCCAGTTCCCCACTCCTTCCACCTCCTGTGATCATCCTCTTTCTCCCTCAATGCAGGACTGAAGCATCCACACCATGGTCTTCCTTCCTCCTATGCTCCATATGGTCTATGGGTTGTATCATGGGCATTGTGAGGTTTTGGGCTAATATCCACTTATCAATGAGTACATACCATGTGTGTTCTTTTGTGTCTGGGTTACCCCTCTCTGGATGATATCCTCCAGATTCATCCATTTGCCTAAGAATTTCATAAATTCATTGTTTTTAAGAGCTGAGTAGTATTCCATTGTGTAAATGAACCACCTTTTCTGTATCCATTCCTCTGTTGAAGGACATCTAGATTCTTTCCAACTTCTGGCTATTATAAATAAGGCTATTATGAACATACTGGAGCTTCTGTCCTTACTATTTGTTGGAACATCTTTTGGGTATATGCCAAGGAATTGTATAGCTGGATCTTCAGTTAGAACTATTTCCAATTTTATGAGGAACTGCCAGACTGATTTCCGTAGTGGTTGTATCAGCTTGCAGTCGCACCAGAAATGGAGGAGTGTTCCTCTTTCTCCACAGCCACACCAGCATCTGCAGTCACCTAAGTTTTTTATCTTAGCCATTCTGACTGGTGTGAGGTGGAATCTCAGGGTTGTTTTGATTTGCATTTCCCTGATGACTAGGAATATAGCAGAGGATGGTCTTGGCTGACATCAATGGGAAGGGAAGCCCTTGGTGCTGTGAAGGTTTGATACCCTAGCATAGGGGGATGCAGGAGAGGCGGGTCTGGAGAGAGCGGGTGGCTGGGGAGCACCCTCATCTAGGTAAAGGGGATGGAGGAGAGAGAGGTTGTATGATGGGGGCTTGTGGAGGGGTAACCTGGAAATGGGATATCATTTGAGATATAAAGAAATGGAATGATTAATTTTAAAAAAAAAAGTAAAAAGAAAGGAAAAATGACAAAACATTTTGTGAAAGAAAAAAAGTAATTGTTCTAGAATGTATTTATGAGAAGTCTTTGTGCTTTTCTTTCATTCATTGGATGAATAAAGGACTTGACTCTATTTACAATTAGAAGAGTCAATGCAACATAACAAATTGCAAGGTAGGGAACTGCTGGTTGATTTTAACAGATGTCAACTGCAGTTAGGAAATGAACGCCATTCAGCAACACAAGACAAAGAAAAGAAAACTTTCCCCCAAGACAAGAGGAAAGAAACTATGGATTTCTGATAAATTCTTAAGACACAAGGAAGTTGTGACTATGTAAAGTTCTATAAATGAGAAGATAAATCAAAATGGTGTGTATGTTAGCTACATCTTTACTATGGCTGACAGATATGACTTAAAGGGAAAGAATGAGCCAAGCAACTATGAGTTATCTTGTTTGCAGACTTCCTGTCTGGCTTTCTTCCTTTTCTGTAATTACCCGCAGACCCCATCATTCTCAGTCATTTGATGGAAAGAGTGACCTTTAGTACAGTAGATAATTTTTCAACAAATATTCACTAATAAAAACTACCTAGCTCCTTATTATTGACATCTGCATTGTACATTATTATATAATAGTTCATTTTTCATGAAAGCTTTTAGAAAAATGTTCTGTCTATTTCAATTTCTTTCTCTTTTCATTGTAATAAGTGATCTCAAGTCACCTTTCTCCAGGAAGTGCCTCTTTTAATTATTTTATTTTTGATGATCCCTCCTTAAAAAGAATCTCTACCTGTTACTAGTTTGTCATTAAGTGGACAGTCCACTATGTTTATTGATTATCTTTCCACATATCTCCTCATTACAATTTTTCTTTCTCTTTTAAGTTGAAATCTGAGCTGACAGAGAAGGAATGCAGGCACATGTCAATCACTTTTTGTTTGCTTGTTTTTCTATGTACTTACAAATCTGTTCAATATTTGTAGTGTTTGTTCCTATAGCAACCTGGAAGTATATGAAATGAAAAGACTCTCAGACTCTGACACTATTCACAATAGTACTAGAATTTTTTCCATTTATGATTTTTTCTAATATATGACCTATCATTGAAAGATTAGACATTTTTCAATAAACTCTATAACCCAGAAAGAACCCTTGGAAAATGAAATAAATAAACATTGATAGTCTTCCCTCTCTTAAACCTCTTTTGTCCATGAAACTTTCTTTTTTTTTTTTT
>NW_022196896.1:57876816-57924005 GCF_008632895.1 Mastomys coucha | reverse complement strand
GGAATTTTTGGGGTCACTTAAGTATACTATCATATCATCAGCAAATAGTGATAATTTGACTTCTTTCTATTAAATTTTAAAATAAAAAAAGAAAAGGAAAAGAGGAATATCAGTTACACTGTTTCTTCTGACACTTTGAAGCCTGTTTTAAGAATATCTAATGTTTTCATGATTACATATGATGTGAAGACATGTGAATGTTTTTAAAGTCTAAATATCTAGAAGGCATAATTAGAAATTAAAATTGGAGTATGAGGAAAATAGCAAGAGTGGATCTAGGGCAAAAGAACATATGAGAAGTGAATGAGCAAAAATTAGGGGCCAGGATACAGCAGAGTTATGAGGGGTGCAGAAATTAGAAAGGAGAATTCCCAAAACAAAAACCACTTTGAAAATTTCATCATGTTACCTTTGAAAGTAAAGTTATATAAAAAACCAATAGGCATATTTGTGTGTGTGTGTGTGTGTTTGTATGTGTGTGTGTGTATTTGAGTGTGAGGGAGAGAGAAATATGTATTCTTGGCACTTACTTTGTGCAACTAGCATAAGGTCATACATGTAAGAATAAATCTTTTTAGCAATAATTCAATCAACTATACAGACATATTTTTTATATTTTTATTACAGCACTCGTGTACCTTTCATAATGTAGTTATTATGCTAAAAACTCAACTATAAAAGTGAATGAAACATGGTAAAGTACTTTAAACAGTTAAAAAGATTTCAGGAAAAAACTTCATTACATTAATTCATTTAATCGCACATATAACTGGGAACATTAAGGAAGTCCCATCATTTTTAATTTTTAAAATTTTTCTCTAATATCTGTGGTGCATAAATATCTTCATTTTTACATTTTATATCTATGGATAATTATATTGCTCTAATCACATTTCTGCAGAATTCTTGTGAACAAACTAATGAGTTTATGTGTTGTATTCTTTAAGTTTTCCATAATTTTCAAAATAGGTTTATTGGCTAGTATTTATATCCATCATATAGTAAGGTGTTTAAGCTTAATAGATTCATATCTTGTCATACACAATACAGACACATACAGTATACATAGGTGTAAAAGTATATTTTATTCCCCTGTTATAATAGGATCAGCCTCATAGAAGCAGGGGGATGTGATTAGGGGTGTCCAGAGGTGGGGAACCAGGAAAGGGATAACATTTGAAATGTAAATAAAAAATATCCAATAAAAAAATCACTATATCTGGTCGCAAGAAAACTATGCCATTTTTATTCTGCAGTTGTGATTGAAAATTAGGTTTATTCTTGCAATCTCTAATTTCATCATTCCCTATATACTCAGAAGTTAGTTTCTGAACCCCTCTAGCTTTTTGCAATTCTTTCTGGATTTCTTCTGATAGCTCATTATACTCTTTAATAGAAATTCACAGTGATTGCTTCTGAAGGCATGGCACTCAACACCTAAAAAATTTGAGATATCCTAACATGTATTAAAATATATTTCTATATTTGTTGACTGTGTATGAATATTTTCTGTTTTTAAAGCACAATGCTTTAATGAAATGTAAACAGTGACTATGCAAATAACATATGAATATAATTTACATCTTTTGAAAAACATGAAGAAACTAAAGACATCCTATAATATTTTCCTGAATTTAAATTAATATTCTCTGAAGTATACTAGAAGAAAAAAGATAAGTGTTCACTTCATAAAATTATCTTCATCATTTTAATGGTTATTCCCTAACTTTATGAGTTAACAACAATAAGATTAATTAAAATTACTTTACTTAGAAAGGTTGAATAGATTTGATTATAAAGTTTTTCTTTAAATACTTTATCTATTGTTCCATTCTTAAAATTGTTCCCTTGTTACCTGTAATGAGTTTACATTTAAGACTGGCATCTACTTTCCTGTTGTTCCTATGTATATCTCTTGTAAAATAAGCCCTTGGGTCCTCTTTTGGCAGTTTCCTATTATCTCATTAGTAGGATATATATACTGTTCCAAGCTGGACTCGAAGCTTAGAATAGTGTATATATTTCCAAACAACATCAGATAATAGGAATGAATTAAGGACAACAGATGACAAAGAAAAAAATGCCACAGAGAGAGCAAGTTTGGAAAAATTCTACACAGAACAGTCTGTAAAGATCTTAGGACCCGAGCTTTCCGGGAAAATAGACAGCATGTTGTATTATCTTACAAATGTTTATTTTGTGGTTTTTTTGTGTGTGTGTCATAAATGAATATATGTTGCTTTATAAGAAATAATAAGGTAAAATGTGGCCGGGCGGTGGTGGCATATGCCCTTAATCCCAGCACTTGGGAGGCAGAGGCAGGTGGATTTCTGAGTTCAAGGCTAGCCTGGTCTACAGAGTGAGTTCCAGGATATACAGAGAAACTCTGTCTCGAAAAAACAAAAAGGAAAAACAAACAAACAAAGAAAAACAAAAACCAAACAAGGTAAAATGGGATTTTTAATTCAACAGTTTGAATCTAGAAACATATAGGCTATGCCTTGTAGCTGAAAAACATGTACTTAAACTAAAATCGGCAATGAAATATTAAAGTAACTCACTTGGAAATATTTTTCTTTTATATATTAAATTTTATTTTTTTAATTTTTCAAATTATTGTATAGTTACACTACTTTCCCTCTCCTCCTCTTTGCTTCAAACCATTGTATTGCTCTCCAGCATCCTCTGATATCCACAGCCTGTTATTCCTTAGTTATCACTGTTCCACACTCATATGCATATGTGTCTATAAATATATAAACAAAACAGGCTGAGAACTGCTTATATGTATATATCTTCAGAGATAACCACATAGTATCAGATAAACAAATCGTGAGATCCTTCCTGGGTAAAACCCCTCTCCCCTCTCCTTCTCCCCTCTCCCTCTCCCCAGCAGTCAGGAATCACCTGTAGCCCTTTGTCTTCTTTGTCTTGGGGTAGAATCCTGCCTATGGAACTTACTGTTCTATTGCTGTGAAGGAACACCATAACCAAGACAACACACACACACGTATGCATGCACACACAAACACACGTATATACTTAAATGCATTTAACCGGGAGCTTGTTCAGTTTCAGAAAGTTACTCCACAATCTCTTCCACATAGTGGAAGGAAGACAGATATGAGGCTGTAGCAGAATCTGAGTGCCTTACATTTTGTTATACAGGAAGAGAGAGAGAGAGAGAGAGAGAGAGAGAGAGAGAGAGAGAGAGAGAGAGAGAGAGAGAGAGAGGAGAGAGAGAGGAGAGAGAAAGCATGTGTTCATGAGAGAGAACATGCTAGAGGAAGAAACTCTAGGCACCAGGCCAGGCATGAGCTTTGGAAACCTTTCGAATTCAAATAAAAACAAAAAAGCAAATAAATCTGAAATATCTCCAGGTATCTTATCTGACCACAATAAAATAGAACTTTACAACAACGACAAACAAACCTCTAATAATTAAACAATTTCATGAAAACTAAAGGACATAACACTAAATAATGAATGAGTATAAATAAAAGCACAAAAAAAAATCAAAATTAAATATCCTGGTAGAATTAACTTTAAGTACAATTCTTCTGGGACATATTAATATCAATCCTAGCAGAAAAATATAAAGCTCTAAATATCTAGATTTAAAAAGCAGTAAGAGCACAAATAAATGGCTTCAAATTTTAATTCAGGAATTTTGAATAACAAGTACAACTCAAACCCAAATTTAGTAGCCAGCAAAATAATAATAATAATAATAATAATAATAATAATAATATAATAAAACCAAAAACCAAAATTCAAAGCAGAAATTAACAAAATTGAAAGAGTAAAATAATTAAAGCCTTTAACCATCATTCTTTGTTATATTAAGCATCAACAAAATCTGAGCCCAAATAACTGATAGAAAGAAAGTAGAAAAGAAATAAAAAAGAATGAAAGAGAAAAAGAAAGAAAGAATACTGAAAGAGAGAAAGAAAGAAAGAAGAGGAAAGAAGAAAGCAAGCAATTAAGATTTGTGATGGAGGGAGAGAGACAGAGAGACAGAGAGACAGAGAGACAGAAATACAGAGACAGATATATAGAGAGAGACACAGAGAGGGAGAGAACCCAACTTAACAGAATCAAAAGTGAAGAATATATTACACCAGACACCAAAGATATTCAGACTACCTTATAAGGGAATAGATTTATTTCTATTAAGCTAGGAAATCTAAAAGAAATGAACTTCTTCCTAGCTTCCTTCTAGCCACCAAAGTTAGCTTCAACATATCCCAACAACCTGAGAGACAAAAAATACAAACATGTAGATAGAAGAAGCAATTAGAAAATGTTCTGTCCAACCTCACCATGACAAAAATAGAGGTGACAGAGTAGGACGTACTTAGTACCACTAGAATCTGGACCTATGGGGGAATTTGCTAAATGCAATCATACTTGCCTCTATTTTATTAATGTCTACATTTATCAGGAGACACCTTGACAAGGGTCTTTACAAAAAAAATGAGAAAAAAATGTTTCGGTTTGTATTTTTACTTTGAAGATACGAAGGAAGAGTCATCTCAGCAAAACTTAGATTTTATTTTTCTGTGAGAATTCTCTAATTTATTTGAACTTTATTGATTGGTATTTCTCTAATTTATTTGAACTTTATTGCTAGTTAATACAGATTCATGACGTTCTTTTATAAAAAGTGATGTATGTATATCCCAAAAGTGAAAGGACTTTGTGCCCAAACTTAAGTGATTTTCTTTACACTACCTCTGGATAAAACATATATTTCTATAATTATGTAGATGAAAGTCTTCTTTTGGCAAATTTCAGAGCAATTTTACTTGGTTATAGAAAATGAAAATTTACTGTCACCCTTCAAAGGAGTTCAAATGATCAATGAATGCCATGGTAGGCTACTGTATTTTAGAAAGTTCTCTGCAGCAAATTGCCTATTATTGTTTGAGCAGTTTTTGAAAGGAACTGAAATATTTTATAATAAAAGAGAAATCTTATCCCATTAAATCACATAATATGCATGTAGCTTGTGTATTTGTAGAAATGGATATTTTTAATGCCACTCATTAACTCAAATGTCAAAGGTTAGAGAAAAATATACTTGATTTGTTGTTTTACTCTTTGGTATAAAATTACTGTGGTAAGAATGATTACAAAGGAGAACAGACAAGACCTGATATAGTCTGGTCCTCTGTAGATGGCTGCAAGCCTCAGGATACCTAATAATTGTAATAATGTAACTGAAATGTAAAATGTTGCTAAACCACTTAATATTTTATGTTTGGTTTTCATTTTAAGACAGTTCTGTGAAATGAAGATAGGTGACTGGTTCTAATTTTTGCACATGTTCACCTATTAATACAGAAACATTTATGGAAAGATCCTGATTAACTGATAAACTTTGAATAAATAAGAATGCATTCATAGGGATCTCTGTAGTTACAGAATGTATGGAAAATCTTTCTATATTGAGGGAATTTATTATGATGATTTGTATTTTCTAGTCCAACCTTCCAACAATGGTCAGCTGTGAATTGGAAGTTCAAGAATCTAGTAGTTGCTCAGTCCCACAAGACTAGTTTAAGCTGGTATTCTGTAGTAGTATATTTCAACAGATGTGCCAGCAAGTAAATGCAAGTGGGGAAGAAGAGCAAGTCTTCCTTCTTCCAAAGTCCTTATATAAATCTCCAGCAGAAGGTGTGGCTCATATTCAAGATATGTACCACCATACCTGGATCTGGGACCTGTTTTAACCCAGGCTGACCTTGAACTCGGAGATCTCCTTGCCTTAATCTCCTGGGATTAAAGTGTGTACTTTCTTGCCAGGGCGTAACCTTTTCATACCCAATATTCCTCAAGATCTCCATGCCAAGATCCAGGTCAGAAACTTGTGTCTTCCAGCCTTGAGATCTCTATCACAGGTGAGACCTCCAATTCTGGATTGTAGTTCATTCCAGGTATGGTGAAGTTGACAACTAGGAATATCCATTACATATGAATATTTTACCTTTATATTTGCATTTGTTCTTTGTCTGTGGTACTGGACATTGAACCAGAAGTCAGGTCATGCTAGGTAAATAAATACTCTATCCCTGGGCTACATATTTAGGAACATTTAAAAACATAAGACACATTAGAAACAACCATTGTATAAAGTAAGCATGCCATCAGCTGAAAATCACTCAACCATTTCCACTTGGCATAGACATCATGCAATGAGCTGAAAACTGCAAGGCACACACACCAGTAATCTATAAATTGAATTTTCTAGCTAAAGGAGATTTAAATCCCAAATTAGGTAAGACTTACAGGAACAGATGCCTACTGTTTTGTGCTGCTTAGCAGCTTCTGGATCTCCAGAGGCTGAACTGAGTGCAATAATTGAGACGGCTTCACTCCAGGGCAGGGCTGGATGATTTTGACATATGCTGTGACTATTCTCATATTCATAAAGAGCTAGTATCTAGAGGACGGCCTCACTGCCTGGATCAACCTTTTTGAGAATTTATGAGATAACTTTGATGTTAAGCAGGCTGTCATTGACACAACTAAAGTTAACTATTTAAAAATTATTTGATAAGATTTTACTACAAGTTTGTATTTGTATAAAAATACTCACATCACCATACAGTAAGGTAAAAAAGCAATCCTCTTCTTTGGATATGCTTACTAGGTTGAGCTATTTCTCAGTTTGCACAACTGTCATCTTGCATTCATGATTCCCCAGATTGGAGCTTCAGTACCACATAAAACAGGGCCTTGTGACATGTGTCATTCATGTTGTTTAACCATATCATGATGCAGGGGACCAGAGATCAAAGTTTTCCCTCATTACATGGCAGACCCATGGATTTATTTTAAGCTTGAAGGATAATAAAGAAGAACAATTGCCACGTACACTCATCTACTCCAGTTACATCCAAAATATTGGGGGTAAAAGCCTGATTAAGGATAAGAGGCAATAAGGATCCATAGGGAGTTCTGTGCCTCCTGGATATTCAGACAGTCACTGGTATCTCCTAACTCAGACATGTTCCAGATTAGTCTTTCCAATTGTCAGCACACCCTCATATTTAGGCATAAAGGTACCCCAGGAAATGATTCGTAAATGGCTAAGATTGAGCATTGTTTCCTGGCCAGCACAATGTTTCCAACCTATCCTAGGTTAATACCAATCTGTCCATAACTTGGAATTTCTCTCAAGGAATCTGCCTTGCCAGAGCTAGCAACAGAAGTCAAGCACATTCCTTAGGGCAATAGACAGTTCACAATAGTTAGAAATGTTTTACATACTAGAGAGTAATGAAGGGCTTCCACTCAAGGACATCAGCTAGAATTGTTAGGTCAGAACCCCCTAGTCATTGCCTCCAGCAGAACCAGAGAATTAGCATAGGAATACCAAAGTAGCCTCAACAGAAAGGGCTCCACTCCTCTTCTGCCTGCTTCACACCTGGCTACCTGACCTTGGTGTGGTGGTCACTTGCCTACGTGACCTCAGTCTTGCATCCCTTGCTGTAACCCCACCTGCCTACGTGACTCTTGTCATCTGCCCTTCTTGCTGTATGGTATTTAAGCCTGAATTTCACCTTGTACAAATACATTCAGATTCAACACACCCTTGTGTCTCGAGTCTGTCATCTACCGACTTATTGCCCACCTGACCAGAATTCTCATCCCGTGGAAATTAGGGTCCCCACAATGAACCTGGTCCGCAGCAAACAATCATGTCAGCACTTTAATTCCTCGGGGGCCTGGGCAGCGTGGGTTCACTTAGCAAGCCATCCTGTCTCTGACTCCGGCACTTCTGGTCGTGGTTTTTAAGCTCTTTACTTATCTCTATCTATGTCTGCACGTTGGGCTTCGTGCATCTTTATCTAAGGCTCCACTCTGGGTTACTGTCTTGCGGTGCTTATCCACTTCACACATTCACTTTCATCTCGTTCACTTTGTCATTAAATATTTCATTTTAGCCTTCCTGGCCTTCAGGCCTTACATGCTCCTTACATTCCTTCTTTACAGAGCACTAACAATAAGTTGGAAACTAGAGTTCGTAAGTAGTGTCCTTTAATCTACTGGTAGTATTTTCTTTCCAGAATGATCATATTACAATAGATTTATAACGATTAATCCATACAAGAACACATTTTTGCATATAACTAACTGTTTCTCTAAATTAGTGCCCTAAGGCCACACTGACCAACTGCCCCTCAGCCAACTGTTCTCTGTAGATAAGACTATGCTTCATGGTTGATCATAAATCCATGTAATTAAATACATTTTTTTTCATTCTTTCATTTGCTACATTTCTAAAGATAGTTAAAATGAGAGCTCCCAGTTTGGAATCACTCAGAATGATCAGGGTCATTTTCTGAGCTTCATAATAAGTGCTTTGGGAGATAGAAAGTAGACATGTTAACCTTTAATGGAATGATTGAATGGGGATTGTAAAGAACTGGTAAGCAGATGCCAATATGCATATAGTATCATTTACTTAAAACTGAGTAGGGTGAGGATTTGAGATGTGAAAAGAAAAAGTTACATTTTAAGACATTAAACAACACTATTCTAATTGTACTAAAGTGGAGCTCATGTGTTATACAATTATTCTAAATGACACAGCCCCACATTGATGGACAAGGAGACTCAAAGACTGAGTATACAAAATACACAAGATTCTCAAAGGTAATGCAAACTCTAGTGTCTCCCAAACTCAGGAGGTTTACAAGACCCTTCCTTATAGTTATTCAGTCAGTGACAATTTCTGAGAGGAGTGCCCTTACTGTTGATGTGCACAGCTGCCTGTGCATTATTCTGGGAGTTCCAGGGATACACCTGTCCTGAGGTCATCATCCAATCACATCAGAGATGTAGATGTCTTTTAGACATCCAAGCTCCTTTAACTTTGATCTATATTCAAGTAAGTAACCCCAGTAAGTTAAGGTATGCACTAAATTAGACTTGATAGAATCATGTTGTTGATATTTTATTGGTGCCCTATTTGGGGTGCACAAGTGTTTTGTCCACATAACTACCAGACCTTCAGAACAAGGTCAACAATTCTGAAGTGTGAATCCAATAACCTTATTTATAATGTTTACAACATCTGTCTCTATCAAGTTCCAAAACATCCTCTTCACTTCTAAAGTACGTACTATACTCAATTAGAAGTCTTATAAGTGTATATTTCCAAATGTATCAGGCATTGTGACAGCAGAAAGTAGCATCAATGTGTGAAAAATTAGATGAAAATTTTATTTTTAAAGAAACAGCATCACTCTTTTTTCTGATGAATTCTTCCACTTGCATATCATTTAATGGATGCCTATGGGTATATATACTGAGTATATTGTCTTTTTGGCTTTATAATTTGGAAGCAGTATATGTAGGCATGAATCAAATCTAACTACTCAAATGAAGCAAAGGAATTCATACTTTGTGATTTCATTCCATTTCATCAACAGACTAGCACAAATACTTAGGGAGGCCTAACCAAAATCTTCCAGCGAGGGTATGCAAAATATGAGCTGCTTGTATACACAAAGAAACATTCAATCTCATTTCTCAAAGTTCAATACTTATACTTGGAGTTGCTTTAAAAACATTTATAGTACTTGTATGCAATTTTTTAAGCAAACCATTTCCTGGATGATATTTTTAAGTCATTTGTGGGGCATCAAATTCCCTGTATATGCTCTTTTGTTTTCTTTTTTAATCAATTAATTAATTAAATTTACACCTCCATTGTAGCTTCCCATCCCTCCTTTCCTCCTAATACCTACAATTCCCCTCCTCTCTCCCTCTCTCCCCTCCCTTTTTTCCTCAGAAAAGGAGGAGGCCTTGCATTGATATTGCTTTGGCATATTGAGTTGCAGTAAGACTAGGCATATATTCTTCTACTGAGGCTAGACAAGGCATCCCAGTTAGGGGAAAGGAATCCACACAGGCAACAGAGCCAGAAACAGCAACTGCTCCTGCCTTCAGGGATCCCACATGAAGACCAAGCTGCATAACTATTACATAGATGTAGAGGGCCTAGGTCTGTCACGCCCATGCTTTCTGTTTGACACTTCAGTATCTGTGGTTCTCTCATAGACCCACGCTCATTAATCATGTAGGTTTTCTTGTAGTGTCCTTGACCTCTCTGTCTCTTTTAATTCTTCATCCCCTTTTTTCATAGGATTCCCCAAACTCTGCATAATGTTTGGCTATGGGTCTCTGCATCTGTTTCCATCAGTTGCTCAGTGAAGTCTCTCAGGTGGTAATTACACTAGGTTCCGTTCTGCACATATAGAAATTATTAATAGTGCCAGGAGGTGACACTCTTTCATAGCATGGTCCTCAAGTTGAACTACTCTTGAGCTTGGTTAGCTATTCCCTCAATTTCTGCTACATCTTTACTTGTGTACATCTTGTAGGAAGGTCAAATTGTGAGTCACATGTTTTGTGGCCAGTCGGGTGTTTCATTCCTTCTACTGTAGTCCTTTCTGGTTATAGGAAATGGGTGTTTCAGGTTCCTATCCCCCATTAGTAGGAGTCTTACCTAGGGTCACCCTCATAGATTCCTGGGAGTTTCCATTGTCCTATGTTTCTAGCTTACCCTAGAGATATGACCCCCTAACAGTTTCAGTTCTCTCTCTCTCTCCCCACTGTTACCCCACTTGATCCCTTCTGTTCTCACTCCACTCCCTTCCATTCTTACTAACATCATAATTTCAAACAAAATAAATGCTATAAAGAACAGAGAATTGACAAATGTGGCTATTTATTATCTTCACATTATTAAAGGCTCAACTGTATGGTATAATAAAGACAAAGAAAAAGCAACAATTTACAGGTAAAATCAGATCTTTCCTGAATATATACTAGCACAGCATTTAGTATGAAATATAATAAATGATTATAAGTGCAAAGCAATGTGCTCCAGAGATGTTTTCTTTTTCAGGGATCCCTAGTAAGAAAACCAGTATGCACAGAAAATGAGGAATAATGGCATACCTGTTTATTGTTATAACATGGTTTGTTAAGATGTAAGGGAAGATATTCAAATGGCCTTGAATACAATGGGATATCACTGAAGTGAAGACAATAAAAAGGATTATGGGAAAAGCTTTCAGACTTTCTGCTTTCATAAAAAAAAATAATTAAGTTTTGCAAAAAAAAAAAAAAATCACACCAAGGGGGAGACTATAGTAGCAAATTTTGCCATTTGGTTTTAGCTTCCATTTGTTTATTGTTCACAACTTAACACATTTCTCTACATTCTCATTAATCTAAGGATTTGATGTACATAAAGATCCTAAGAGATGAATTTCTGTTTGGTTTATTTCTTTGCCATCTACAATGTGAGTTACTAGCCCTTACCTTTGAACATCACATTAGATCATTCATATTGTTCTGACATTTCTTCCTGAATCAAACCTTGTTCATTCCCAACTTATCCCAGAATCTTCAGTGTTCAAGAACAGCAACTGTAGCTAACTGCTACATACACTCCAAATACCTCACCTAAAAAGCTAAATTATCTTCTCCCAAACAAATAATTTGTTATCATGATCCCTACAGACACAGACACCTTGAAATGGTAGATTCCTGGAACAAAAAGTGTTGAAGAGACATGGTGGAATCTGAAGGTTCTCCATAATATAATTACAAGTGAACATAAAAAATGGGGTTAAGTCTAAATGAATAAAAAGAACATCCAGGATATTACCATGCCTTTAATTTTGCTACAGGTTTGAGAACTCAGGCTGTCATCTCTTCAGTATTTAATATTAGGCTCTGGGTCATTGTGCAGTTTTCCTTTATTTGTATATATTTTTCATTTTAAAAACAAGTGGTGGGATTTAGGAGGAGCAAAGACTGGAGAAACATATGCTTTAGCAATTATTTTAATATTACTGATAATAGAATGGCTTAGAGTAGTTTCAGATACTGAAATTTTCTATCATATTAGAATAATAGAATTTCAATATATTACAGAAAAATTATTTTTCTGTGCTACAGATTTATATGTTACTCTATTACTTGAGGTTAATTAGAGTTTGTACAAGTATTATATTGGTCTGTTGTGTACTTTGAAGAACTTAATTTCAGAATGAATATTTGTTTCAAAAAAGCATCAAAGTGACATAATACTTTACCACACATTTATTTTTAAAACTACACATTAGCAAGATTTTGCTAAAAGATATATGTGTAATGAGAAAGAAAACCTGTCTAAATGCTTTTAGTCCTGCTTCCATGGAACTCAAAATCAAAGAAAATGCCTAGACTCTTCTGTCAGCCATTATTCCAAGAAGAAATATTTCTATTCACACTAAAAGTAAGCATAAAGCTGAGTTTTAGCTCCAGTACTTGCCTGCTATGTGCAGGACCCAGGGTTCCAGCCTCTGTAATAACAGGAAAACTGTTTACTGACAAGGCATGCCCAAACTTTGATATTGCAAAACAAAATTGTCATTTGTCCCATTCACACTCTAGAATCACAGAAAATACATTGCAAAATGTGTAACAATTTTATTGTAGTAACAATTTTAGAAGTAGCAATTTTATTGCAACTCATAAAAAGTATGAAAGAAATCAAGTGGCTTCTTCTAGTGTTATACAATTGTTGCTAAATTCTAAATAATTTTCTGTAGTAATGTGTTTCACCCAGAGAAAACTACACAGGAAAGCAAGCAGCAGCTTAAATATCAGGCTATGCATTAGAGAGGCATCAGCATAAAACTGCATAAAACAGTCATTTGGGGAGAAATGTCATTAAATGAATTTTGAGATTATATTTTTTATCCCACATATATTAATTTTCCCCTTAAAATAATAGAAATGTTGTAATACATTGAAGCCTATATTGAAATAATAATTTATAATGAAAATTGCGATACTTAAAATTCTTATTTTAGTAAATTGTAAAGCAAAGACATTTTTTATATATAATGTTTTTACAAATTTATTCTATCATATTATACATATTCATTGATTTAAGCTTGTTAGATATTAAGCAGTTAATATTTGCCATGTTATTTGGAGATGTGGTCCTAAAACTTCGAGAAGCGTGCCTACTTTTTTCTAGGTGCTTGTGAGTCTAAGTTGGCTTTATGTTAATATTAAAGACCATGGCAACAGCAAAGCACTATAAAACATCACCTTTCTGGGTACTGATGTTTATGGAAGACATTTGACTTTAATCTTAGTCTCTTTGTTGTTTTTTTTATTAACTGTTTATTTTTCTATACAGAACTATAAAACATATAGAGCAAAGATATTATGGCCTACTGATGGCAATTATCTTCATGCTCAATCTCATTCTTAAAATAAACTGAAGATAAGCTGGGTGGCACACAGCTTTAATCCCAGCACTTGAGAGGCAGAAGCAGGAAGATTACTGAGTTCCAGGCCAGCCTGGTCTACAGAGTGAGTTACAGGACAGCCAGGGCTACACAGAGAAACCCTGTCTCAAAAAATAAAATAAAATAAAATAAAATAAAATAAAATAAACTGAAGATTGCAGAATTTCCCAATAATTCTCTCAAAAGAAGCATGAGTTGCAAATGCTTCAACTGCTATTTTTTATGTACCTATAGAAAGATTTGTTCTCAGTTTACAGGCAAAGTTTGTGCACAATATCAATCTTAGACTTTGTTGGAAAAAATAATTTGCTTGACAGGACTAAAATGTACATGAATCTCTGATCAGAAGAGGAACAGTTGTACCATATTACTTGTCCCTATGGTTTTTGATCTAGGATAATATCTAAATACTCAAGGAATATTAATATTGTCAAAATATCTTGGAATTCTGTTATGATATCTGTTGTGCCAGGAAATGTTAGTGAACCCCCAAAAGACCGCCAAGGAGCCAATTCTGACCAATTCTGACACAGCAGGAAGGTGGAGCCCTGAGCATAGTTTCAGGTAAGCATTTATAGACGTAAGAAGCAGGTATTTAGCCTGGTACACATCTGGTGGGCATTCATGATGGCCTTTCACATAATTGGCAGGTGCTGGGAGCCAAAACAAAAACTTAGCTTTCGTCCTGATTGGTGGTTGTTAGGAAGTGAAGTGTTGAGGCAGGCTCATAGCCTGGAAGTGCAGATTTGTTGAGGAATAACCTGGAAACTAGTGCTAGATGCAGGTTTTATTGAGGGGGAAAGGGGATTAACCTGGAAATTGTTGCTAGGTACTGACCTGTTAATTAGCTTAAGTTTAACCTTAGGTCACGTTCTCTAAGATGGAGTCTGAACCAAAATACCTGGTCTATCAATATTAAGCAGAAGTTTAAAAATAAATATTTGTAAGAAAACTATATTTTACAAAATAGCCTTTAATTTTAATCACAAATTGCAGATATTTATTAAATTACATATCTATTATTAAAATAGTGTTTTGTACATATGGAGGTCAAAGGACAACTTGCTAAAGTCAGTTTTTTTATTTGTCAATAATAGAAAATAAAATTCCCCTTTCAGATGTGCTTGTAAGTGCTTTATGGTTTGAGAATTAAGTAACATATTATATTATTATATATCACAGATAGTTAGTTGTAAAGCAGTTAGACAGTTACTAAAGGTACTCAGGGAGTAAGCACCAGGACATGAGTGTACCTCAGCAACCACACAACAAGCTAGATGTTCCAAAATGTTTATAACTTGAGGTATAGCTCTAGGTTGAAAGAATTTAAATACTTCTTTCAGTTTATGTTTACTACAAAGCACAAACACCTCTGCAAACACACATGTGTATACACTTGCATAAGCATACACATGCACACACAATAAATAGAATCTCTAGATTGTGTTTGGAAAAGTTAAAACTAAAAACAACTTAAAATCATAATCAGCAAATGGCATTTTTTCTGAATTTTTTTCTGCAAGCATGATGCTACTTAATAGATGTATCAAAATAGTGGTTATTTTAACACAATGATTATTGCTTTATTTTGGATTTGATAGGCTAATATACATACAGAAAACTTTATAAAACATAGTATTCTTGGTACAACATTGAAATTCCTAAATGCATGTCTCTTACCAATACTTTTTTTTTTGCTATTTCTATTGAAATAACTAATATTTAGGAGAACTAATCTGTGTTTCAAAAGATCAAGCTGGTTACAGTGTGATGCTCTTTATATTTAAGGGAAGCATTCATTATTTCCCCAAAGAAATCACTATTTTGATCTCTTTTTGGTGTTAAAGGTAAGAGGATTTTTCTGCTTCCTAATGTTTTAGACTTCAATTATTACACAAATATAATACATTCTGAATCATATTTTATTGTTATAAAAATGCTAACTATTTTGTGAGAAAAGATTTATGTTTCCTTCTTCTGTTGTGAGCTTCCTGGTGAATGGAACATTATAAATAGAAATATATCTTGATTTAGTACAATAATTATGGGATGCCCTTCCAGTCTGAGCTGGTGCCCTGAACAGACCTTGGGTGCTATCTCAGCAGCCAGTCGCACAACACCCAGAGGAAGCTCAACTCCCAAGTGCTCTAATACTCCCAGGATCATAGGTGAGGTGGCCACAACTGCTCCAAAGGCAGGATCCAGGGGCTCAGGAATCCCTGAATGGCCAATGGCACTCGTTCCTTGCAGTCTTAGCCAATGCCCTAAGAAGACCTTGGGCACTAGCTCTGCACCCAATCCCAAAACACCAAGAAGAAGCTGATATCTCAGGTGCTCTTCCATGCCCAGGATTATAGGATCACAGGATCTCAGGAGATTGGTCACACCAGGATTTTAGGATCCCAGAGATAGCTTGACTCCCAGGAGCTCTGATACATGCAGGAAATCAGGATAACAGGATCCCAGAATCATAGGATCACAGAGACAGCTAGACTCTGAGGAGTTCTGACACAATCAGGATCGCAGGAGGGATAGGCTCCAATCAGAGACAGCCAGGGAAGGTATCACTAGAGATAACCAGATGGCAAGAGGCAAGCATACAAACATAAGCAACAGAAACTAAGGTTACTTGGCATCATCAGAACACAGTTTTCCTACCATAGCAAGTACTGGACACACCACACTGGAAAAGCAAGATTTGGATCTGTAGTGGCTATTTCTGGTTGTCAACTTGATTATATCTGGAATGAACTACAATCCAGAATTGGAAGGCTCACTTGTGGCCCTAATTTGGAGGCTAAGAAATACAAGTTTCTGACCTGGATCTTGGCATGGATATCTTGAGGCATAGTGGCTATGAATCCCAGAAGATTAAGACAGGACGATCTCTGAGTTAAAGGTCATCTGGGATTAAAGGTACAGTGGTATATAACTTTAATCTGGGCCACACCTTTTGCTGGAGACCTATATAAGGATATTGGAAGAAGGAAGGCTCTCTCTCTTCACCTGGTTGGCTTGTGGGACTGAGTAACTGCTAGATCCTTGAATTTCCATTCACAGCTGCTACCGACCATTGTTGGGAGTTGGACTACAAACTGCAAGTCATCAATAAATTCCTTTACTATATACCATACCATAGAACTACCACAGAACTACCATAAGTTCTGTGACTCTAGAAAACCCTGACTAATACAGAATCTAAAATCACTCTTCCTGATGATGATAGAGGACTTAAAAAATGCAGGAGAACACAGGTAAATAGGTAGAAGCCTTTGAAGAGGAAACACAAAAATCTCTTAAAAGAATTACAGGAAAACACAACCATACAGGTGAAGGAATTAAACAAAACAAACCAGGATTTTAAAATGATATTCAAACTATTCCACAAAATAGAAACAGAAGAAACACTACCCAATTTGTCCTATAAATTACATTTAAACCTAAACCATAAAAAGACCCAAAAAAGAAAGAGAAATTTAGACCAATTTCCCTTTTGAACATCGATACAAAAACACACAATAAAATTCTCACAAATTGAATCCAAGAACACATCTAAAGGATCATTCACTAAAATCAAGTAGGCTTCATCCTAGGGAGGCAGGGATGGTTCAATATATGGAAATCCATTGGTGTAATCATCAGATCCTGAAAAAGCATTTGAAAATATTCAACATCCATTCATGTTAAAAGATTTGGAAAGATCAAGAATTCAAGGCCCATATCTAAACATAGTAAAAGCAATACAGAGCAAAACAATACTCAACAGCAAACTAAATGGAGAGAAACTTGAAACAATCTCACTAAAATCAGGGACTAGACAAGGTTGCTTACTCTCTTTCTATGGATTCAATATAGTACTTGAAGTTCTATCTAGAGCTATTAGACAATAAATGGAGGTCAAAGGCTGAGAAAGAAATTAGAGAAACAATATCCTTCATAATAGTCACAAATAATATATAATATCTTGGTGTGACTCTAACCAAGCAAATCAAAGATCTGAATGACAATTAACTTCTAGTTTCTAAAGAAATAAATTGAAGATCTCACAAGATGGAAAGATCTCCCATGCTCATGTGTTGCAAGGATTTATATGCTAAAAATGGCCATCTTACTGAAAACAGTCTACAGATTCATTGCAATCCCCATCAAAATTCCAACTCAATATTTCATAGCATTAGATACAAAAATTTGCAAATTCATCTGGAATCACAAACAACCCAGTGTAGCAAAAGCTATTCTCAACAATAAAAGAAATTATGGGGGAATCATCATTCCTGACCTCAAGTTGTACTACAGAGCAATAGTGATTAAAAACTGCATGGTATTGGTACAGAGATAGGCAGGAAGATCAGAAGAATAGAATTGAAGACCCAGAAATGAACCCACATACCTATGGTCACTTGATTTTTGACAAAAGAGCTAAAACCATCCAGAAAACAACAACAACAACACAAACAACAACAACAACAAAACACCCCATCATTTTCAACTATTGCTGTTGTTTCAACTGGGTGTCAGCCTATAGAAGAATGTAAATTAATCCATTCTTATTTTCTTGTACAAACCTCAAGTCCAAGTCGATCAAGGACCTCCTCATAAAACTAGATAAACTGAAACTAATAGAGGAAAAAGTGGAGAAATGACTCAAACACATTAGCACAGGGGAAAATTTCTTGAATAGACTACCATGGATTATGCTCTAAGATCAAGAATGGACAAATGGAACCTCATAATATTGTAAAGCTTCTGTAAGACAAAGGGTACTGTCTTTAAAAAAGCAACCAACAGAATGGGAAAAATCTTTTCCAATCCTACATCTGATAGAGGGCTAATATTCAATTTATACAAAGAAGTCAAGAAGTTAGACTCCAGAGAATCAAATAACTGCATTAAAAATGAGGTACAGAGCTAAACAAAGAATTTTCAACTGAGGAATATTGAATGGCTGAGAAGCACCTAAAGAAATGTTCAACATCCTTAGTCATCAGGAAAATGCAAATCAAAACTCAGAGATTCCACCTCACACCAGTCAGAATGGCTCAGATCAAAAACTCAGGCAACAGCCAATACTGGCAAGGAAGTGGAGAAAGAATGGAAACAATATTCCATTATTGATGGGATTGCAAGCTGGTACAACCACTCTGGAAATCAGTCTGGCAGTTCCTTACAAAATTGGACAGAGTATAACCTGAGGACCCAGCTATACCACTCCTGGGCTTACACCCAAAAGATTCTCCAACATAGAAGAACACATGCTCCACTGTGTTACTATATGTTCATAGCAGCCTTATTTGTAATAGCCAGAAGCTGGAAAGAACATAGATGCCTTTTAACAGAGGAATGGATACAGAAAATATGCTACATTTACACAATGGAGTACTACTCAGCTATTAAAAACAATGAATTCATGTAGTTCTTAGGCAAATGAATAGAATTAGAAAATATCATCCTGAGTGAGGTAAGGTAACCGAATCACAAAACACACATGCTATTTAATCACTGATACATGGATATTAGCCCAAAACCTTGGAATACCCAAGATACAATTCAAAAACCACCTGAAGCTCAAGAAGATTGAAGACCAAAGTATCAGTGCTTTGTTCCTTCTTAGAAAGGGGAACAAAATATTCACAGGAACCAATAAGGAGAGAAAGTGTGAAGCAGAGACTGAAGGAAAGGCCATCCAGGGACTGCCCTACCTGTGCATCCATCCCATATTCAGTCACCAAACCCAGACACTATTGTGGATGCCAAGAAATGCATGCTGACAGGAGCCTGATATAGCTGTCTCCTGAGAGGCTCTGCTAGAGTCTGACAAATACAGAGGTGCATACTCACAGCCAATCATTAGACTGATCAGGGGGTCACCAATGGAGGAGTTAGAGAAAGGATTGAAGGAGCTGAAGGGGTATGCAACCCCATGGTAAGAACAACAATACTAACCAACCAGATCCCCCAGAGCTCCCTGAGACTATACCATCAATGACAGAGAACACATAAAGGGACCCATGGCTCCATATGCCTATGTAGCAGAGGACGGCCTTGTTGGACATCAGTGGGAGGAGAGACCCTGGGCCTTGTGAAGTCTAGATGCCCCAGTGGAGGGGAATTCAAGGGCAGGGAGGTGGGAGTGGGTGGGTGGGTGACAGAACTCTCTCATAGAAGAGGGGGATTGGATGGGGTATTGCTAGGGAGTGTGGGAAGCCAGGAAAGGAGATAACATTAGAAATGTAAATAAATCAAATATCCAATAAAATTATGGGGTATAATATATCAAATATTTTGTAAAATGAAGTCCTATACTGGCTTACAAGTACATGCAGAGCTTTGTATAACTTTTTTTTCAACCCACTAAATGAGAGTATAAATATTACCTATGAAGCCAAGAGGAGCTCATGTGTTTCTGTCCCTGGTGTCTTTTTTCCTTACTACACAAAGAGATCTACAAACCATAATGTCTGAACAAGTCAATTATAGACAAGTCTTACAGAGCAGCACTCACACAGGCTATTTAATGAGAGTCATTCTGAGCATTTTTTTTTTAATTCCACTAGAGCATGACTCTATTCCTGAAGAAAGCTGAATTCTGTTAACCTACATGTCCTTACATTTGCCTCATTAAAACTTTGTGTATCAGATTAAGAGCCAATTAATGCAGCTTCATTACAATGCACGGACAAAGGATAGTCTACAAAACATAAGGGAATGTCTGCATTTCATCACTAAAATTAAAAACCAAAATTTTTACTTTTGTCTTATCAATGTTTGTCATCCTGAAACTTTAATTTTTGGTTTCTTTTGATTAGAACTATGGCATATGCCAACAAAAGTGGAATACATGACACTTCCATCAGAAGTAGCCTAGAGGTATACAACCCATTGTTACAGATATGCCTCTGTGGGCATCTGCATAATCATGTCTTCAGAGAAAAGTCAAATAGAGCAAAAGAACTCTTGAGGTTGTTAAATTCAGAGAGGCAGCTAGAAAAATTCAAAGTACACTTTCATATTTTTGAGGTTACTCTGATATAGGAAAAAAATATATGATTTATGATTGAGTAAAGGGATTTCTTTCCAGTTCCTTTTCAATGGCTTTGTACCTAGAAATGAAATATAATGTATAGCACACTCTGGAATTTTAGTTGGCTAATAGAGCATAAATTGTGGCTTGAAAGTCAGAGATAATGAGAAGTTCAGTGTGTTCATAGGGTTAGCCAAATTCCCACATCAAATGTCAGTGGAGGCCCAGTTACAGTAGAATCTGGACAAACAGAAAACAGATATAGCAAAAGGATTATAAATGTCACATTTGATATTTAAGGATTGCTTAAAAAAACTATGGAGTTTTAATATCATAACCCAAAGAAATCCTATATGAGGAAAGAGGCATGATTCTTAACATACTTTTGCTCATTTCTGAATGATTACATATATGTAAACAAGCTGTTATATTGTATCATAATATAATCAATTTAAGATAAAATGCTCTTAAACAGTTTTGAAAAGCTGAGCAGTCCCAACCACGCACATTCCAGAAGGCAAGCATGACTCTGTGGGTCCTGCCCTCACATTAGGATTATGCTCACTGATCACCTCAGGGCCATCTGCTACTACATGGCTTAAATCACAGGCTACCTAAAATCCTATGAAGTGGAACTGACAGCTGTAGCTTGTACTGTTTCTCTAATGGACCAGATGAGGTTGACTTTACAAAGAATTGAGCTTATCCTACTGTTTCTGTTTAGAGATGTGGTAAATTACAAGGGTCATCCTTTCCTTTTTTATTACATTTCCTGATTTATTGACAAAGAGAATCAGATAAATTCATATAATTGGTAAATGTACACTTATTTTCTTATTTGTGTATCTTCATACCTCTTCGTACATGCGTGCACACATGTAGCTAGAAAAATATTTATTTGATACTTGAAATTTTCTTGATGCAGGACAATTATTTTGTTTAAAATATCATTGCTTTTTATAGCTCTTGAAAAAAAAAGCATGCATTAGGTATTATTTTTAACAAATATTTGCCTATTCTCCTTTAGATTTTATTATTCTCAAAATGAAGTGGAAACTTATTTCCTAAAATATTGATAAGTAGATTGAAAAATAATCCTGCAGAAATACATGGGGCTTATGTGCCTCTCTCCTGTGGCCTGGGTCTCTCTCTGCTGCTGTCTGGGGCTGCAGAGCTGGTTAGTTAAAAAGGAGGCAATGTATAAATGAGATATTTTATTATAGGAAAACAAAAATAGGGCAGTCATGTAGAGAGAAAAAAAATGAGAGGAAGGAGAGAAGAGGAGAGAAAGCAAGAGAAATGAGAGGAAGAAAGCAAGAGAGGAAAGGAAGAGAGAGAACAAAGAACAAGAGAGAGAGGAAGAAGGCAAGAAACAAAAGAGGGCAGGAGAAGGGACAAAGAGCAACAGAAGAGAGGAAGAGGGCAAGAGAGCAAGAGAGGAAGAAAGGAAGCAAGAGAGGACAAAGAGCAAGAGAGAGAGGCGGGGGAGAACTGCCCTTTATATTGTATGAGGCATGGCTATCTATTGGGCTGGCCATGCCTGGCTATGGTCAGATGACTGGGGATAGGGTCCAGCTAGAATGCTGGGTGCTTGCGGCATTGTCTACCTGACAGAGCACACGTCTCCTGTGGGGGCAGCTGTGAGAGGTTGTGAATGAAACAGGGGCCAAAGACTCAGGAGTTCTGGTCAAACACATACGGTCCCTTGTGAACAGAAATTGTCCACTGGATGCTCTGGGGTTCTAGGCCTATTATTCAACTGAGCATATGTTGCCTGAACAGGCCACTGCCCTACAACAGTATACATATGAGGATGTTCAAAATGAATCACTATAGAATACACCTCCCTTAGTGGGTAATATGAAATGAAGTGGGACGTTTGTACTCCGTTCTTTGATTAACTTTAAGAAATGTTATATTTGTTATTTGCTTTTACAAAATGTATTAAACTCAAAGAAAAAAGTACTATAAGTATAAATTTCTAAGTGATGAAATTTTACTTTATAGAACTCACTTCAATATTTGACTTAGTTAGGTTTTCTATTGCCATGAAAAAAAAAATGACCAAAACACAAATCTGGCAGAAAGGAGGTTTTTCAGTATACACTTCCATACTGTTGTTCATCACTGAAGGACTTCAGGACAGATATTCAAACAAGGCAGGAACCTGTAGGCAGGAGCTGATGCAGAGGCCATGGAGGGATGCTGCTAACTGGCTTGCTCCCAGTGACTTGCTCAGCCTTCTAGCCTGCAAAATACAGGTCTACAAGCCCAGGGAACTGAAGCCACCCACAATGGGATGTTCCCTCCCCATCAATCACTTATTAAGAAAATGCCTTGCAGCTGGAACTTAAGGAGTCTCTTCTCAATTGAAGCCCCTTCCTCTTGATTACTCTAGTTTGTGGTGTGTCAAGTTGATTAGTCAACACAGTATATTTCATATTTGATGGTACATTTCAGATATTTGCACAAATATTTAAAATGTATTTATTTTATTGTATGTTATGAATGTCTGTCTACATGTACAATACATGCATGCAGTACTAGCTTAGACCAGAATATTTAGTTCTTTGGATCTAGATATCCAAAGATCACAAAGGAGCTAAAACCATCCAGTGGAAAAAAGACATCATTTTCAACAGATGGTGCTGGCTCAACTGACAGTTAGCATCTAGAATAATGCAAATCGATCCATTCCTATCTTTTTGTACAAAGTTCAAGTCCAAGTGGATCAAGGACCTCCATGTAAAACCAGATACACTGAAACTAATAGAAAAGAAAGTGGTGAAGAGCCTAGAACACATAGGCACAGGGAAATTTTTTCTAAATAGAACACCAATAGCTTATGCTCTAAGATCAGGAATTAACAAATAGGACCTCATAAAATTGCAAAAGACACTGTCAATAGGACAAAATGGACAACCAACAAGATCTTTACCAATCCTATATCTGATAGAGAGCTAATACCCAATATATACAAAGAACTCAAGAAGTTAGGCTCCCGAGAACAAAATAACCCTATTAATAAAAATGGGGTACAAAGCCGGGCGGTGGTGGCGCACGCCTTTAATCCTAGCACTTGGGAGGCGGAGGCAGGCGGATTTCCGAGTTCGAGGCCAGCCTGGTCTACATAGTGAGTACCAGGACAGCCGGGGTTACAGAGAGAAACCCTGTCTCGAAAAACCAAAAAAAAAAAAAAAAAAAAAAAAAAAAAAAAAAAAAAATGGGGTACAAAGCTAAACAAAGAATTATCAACTGACGAATACCAAATGGCTGAGAAGCACCCATTGGTTGAAAGAAATGTTCAACAACCTTAGTCATCAGGGAAATGCAAATCAAAACAATCCTGAGATTCCACCTCTCACCAGTCAGAATGGCTAGGATAAAAAACTCAGGTGACAGCAAATGCTGGAGAGGTTGTGGAGAAAGAGGAACACTTCTTCATTGCTGGTGGGATTGCAAGTTTGTACAACCACTCTGGAAATCAGTTTGGCAGTTTTTCGGAAATTCGACATAGTACTGTCAGAGGACACAACTATACCACTCCTGGGCATATACCCAGAAGATGCTCCAACATATAAAAGGACACATGCTCCACCATGTTCATAGCAGCCTTATTTATAAGAGCCAGAAACTGGAAACAACCCAGATGTCCCTCAACAGCGGAATTGATACAGAAATTGTGGTATATCTACAAAATGGAGTACTACTCAGCTATTAAAAACAATGAATTTATGAAATTCTTGGGGAAATGGAGAATATCATCCTGAGTAAGGTAACCCAATCACAAAAGAACACACATGGTATGCATTCTCTGATAAGTGGATATTAGCCCAGAAGATTGTAATACACAAAGCACAATCCACAATCCACAAGAAACTCAAGAAAAAGGAAAACCAAAGTGTGGCTACTTCGTTCCTTCTTAAAAGGGAGAACAAAATACCCATAGAAGGAGTTGTAGAGAATAACTATGGAGCAGAGACTAAAGGAAGGACAATCCAGAGACTGCTCCACCTGAGATTCCTTCCCACGCCCCAAAGGAGTGGGCGTGAACTGGCTAGTTGCCCAGAAGTGCAGAACAGGCTAATATTTAACAAGGATAAGAAAAAGAGCTGAAATCCTTGCTTAAAAAGTTCTTTCCAAGATACTTAAAGTGCATTCTCCTGCTAGTTTGAATCTGTAGCCCACAGTTGCAGAGACTAACTATGGAGTAGAGACTGAAGGAAGGAAAATCCAGAGACTGCTCCACCTAGGAATCCTTCCCATATTCAATCATCAAATCCAGACACTATTGTGGATGCCAGCAAGTGATAGATGACAGGAGCCTGATATAGCTGTCTCCTGAGAGGCTCTGACAGTACTTGACTAATACAGAAGTAGAGGCTCACAGCTATCCATTGGACTGAGTACAGGGTCCCCAATGAAGGAGCTAAAGAAAGGACCCAAGGAGCTGAAGGGTTTGTAGCCCCTTAGGACAAACAACAATATGAACTACCTAGTACCATCAGAGCTCCCAGGGACTAAATCACCAACCAAGGAGTACACATGGTGGGACTAATGGTTTCAGTAACATTTATATAGCAGAGGATGGCCAAGTTGGTCATCCATGAGACGAGAGGCCCTCGGCTCTGTGAAGGTTCTATGCCCCAGTGTAGGGGAATACCAGGGCCAGTAAACAGGAGAGGGTGGTGTGGTGAGCAGGGGAAGGGGGAGGAGACAGGGGTTTGTTTTTGTTTTTTATTTTATTTTATTGTTTTTCTTTCTTTCTTTCTTTCTTTCTTTCTTTCTTTCTTTCTTTTTGGAGGGGAACCTGGGAAAGGAGATATTGTATGACATGTAAATAAAGAAAACATCTGATAAAAAAGAAAGAGTAAAAAAATATACAGATAAGCATCTAAAAATAAAATAAAATTAAATTAAATTAAAGATACAGATTTTTGTCTAGCAAAAAAGTATACCTTTCTAGAAAATATAAAATAACATCTTATCCCTTCCTAGACCTGTGAAATATGAAGCAACTTCAGGATCTGGGTTTATTTCTCAGTTTGCAGAGAACATGTCTTAGCATCATCCTTGGTTGGTTGAGGTTTTCATGGGGGCTTCTTAGCCAACTCAATTGGATACAACCCAGTCCTGCCACTGGAGGTATTAACTGGTTTTAAGTAATGTCTTGTTGCAACTTCTTATTCCCATTACTAGGCATCCTAACTATATTCCCTTTCAAAGATTCCAGGAAGGTTCCACTGCACTATGTTTCCATATCACCTCACAAATTACAACCAATTCACATCTCTTCTCCAAACACTCTTTCCTTTCATCCTATCTCTTCCCCAACATAATCCTTCTGCCCGCCTTCCCTACCCAGACACATTCTACCTGTAAGTTCTATTCTACCTCCTCTCTTGGGGAGATCCCTGCATAATCCCTATACTCCTGTAGTTTACCTAACCTCTCTGGGTTTACATATTAGAGCTTGGTTCTCATGAACCTAACAAATAGTATCCCCTTATATGTGAGTAATACTATATTCATCTATTTGGGTCTAGGTTGTTACCTTACCCAGGATGAGTTTTATTCTAGTTATTCCCGTTGGCCTGGGAATTACAAGATGTCATTTTATAAGCAGCTGAATGCTACTCCATTGTGTAAATGTGCCATAATTTCTTTATGCATTCTTCTGTTGAGAGACCTCCATTGTTTCAAGTTTCTGACTATTATGAATAAAGCCACAGTGAACATTGTTAAGCAAATGTGCTTGACTAGGATGGTGCTACCTTGGGTTATATGCACAAGAATATGATATGCCTAAGAGTTGGATATGAAGGCTCTAACCCTAACCCTAACCCTAATCCTAAACCTAACCCTAAACATAACCCCAGCATTCAGAAAAATTGCACTGCAGTGGAAACTTCTGCTTTGTTTAGAAAGCCAGTTATGTCAAATGATGTTTTGCTGGAGCACACAGGTAAAAGGATGTCTTGCTAAAGTAAACCCATGAAAGAATGTTTTCCTGAATCAGGCACAACTGAAAGGATGTTTTGCTATAGTGAACACCGGAAAGGACTCATGATGAAGGAGTATAAATATGACTCCACCGTCTGGGAGAGGAAGCATTGATTGGGTTTGCTGCACCTCACTGTTCTTTGCTAAGAACACACATGTATTGGTTCATCTTACATAGCATTGTTGAACTCCCCTTATGGGAATGCCAACATTGAGAGAACTTGCCCAAGAACTGCTTATGAGATTCCTGCTGCTTCTTGCTACTTCTGCAGAGTCATCTTGGGCCTGTTGGCAAGTCTTGAAGTTTCTTCAGTATTGAACCACAGCTGCTTATTCCTGCATGGTGTCAGCTTGCAGGACTAGACTGTAGCTGCTGGCTCCTGTACTGTGTTTGCCTGCATAGAGGAAAGGACTGTAGCTGCTGATTCATATTTGATGATTGCTATGGGACTGAACTGCTGACAATGAAGATCAAGCTCAGCCCGAAAGAACTATGGCTAATCGGGTCCACTTTCCCCAAATTCCAATAACTTTACTATTCCACTACCTCTGTGGGTACTGGGCAAAGGAGATGATGAGCGTGTATTAAAAGTAGGGTGCCAAAAAATTTATGCCTACATTGCCCTATTGACTTCTATAGTGGCTGTACAAAGTTCTATTCCTAACAGCAATGCAGAATGGCTCCCTTTGCTTCACATCCTGGTGACCATGAACAGTCTGTGTGTTTTGATCTTAGCCATTGGGCAAGTATAAAGTGGAATCTCAAGAGTTTGACTTGCATCTCCCTAATTGCTAAGGATGTTGAACATTTTCTTAATAGTTTCTCAACCATTTGATATTCTTATTTTGAGAATTTTCTGTTTAGATCTGTACACTATTTTTTTGTTGCATTTTTTTTTTTTTTTTTTTTTTTTTTTTTTTTTTTTTTTTTTAGTTTTTTAATGTCCAGTTTCTTGAGTACTTTATATATTTTGGATGTTATTTCAATATCACATGTGGAGTAGGTAAAAAAAAAATTGCATTCAATGGGTTTCAACTGTGTCTGATTGACACTGTTGATTATGTAAAATTTCCCATTTCAGGAGGTCCTATTTATTAATTGTCAGTCTTACTGTCTGTCTATAAGTATTTAGAAAGTGCAGTCCTATGCAAAGGTGTTCGAAATTATTCCTCAATTTCTCTTCTATCAGGCTCAATATATCTGATTTTGTTGTTGTTGTTATCGAGGTCTTTGATATACTTAAACTTTTTCCCACACATTGTGATAAATACCTGCTTGCAGATTTTTGTTGAAGACATTGTATTTAAAAAAAAAGACGTTGTATTCAAATATGCACTTTAGCTTCTTTATCGATATTCAGATGTCCATAAGTATGTGGATTTATGTCAGATATTTAATTTGCTTTCAATGGTCAGTGTGTCGATTTTTTTGTAAATGTCATATTTTTTAATAAAGCTCTATAGAAGAACTTCAAAGCAGGAGTGATGATGCCACCAGTAGGGCTTTTTGTTTGTTTTGTTTGTTTTGCTTTTAACTTTTTGTGCCTTTCTTTCTTTTTCTTTGTTTTTATTGTTTAATAATATTTTAACTAACCTGTTTTGTTTTGTTTTGTTTTGTTTTGTTTGCCTGTATGAAGTTGAGAATTGTTCTTTCAAAGTTTGTAAAGGACTCCATTGGTCTTTTGATGTAGACTGCATTGAAACTGTACTAGATTGCTTCTGGTAGAATGGAGAATCTTTATCTTCTGATATCTTCTTTAATTTTACTTTTCAAAGACTTGACGTTTTTATCATACAAGCTTTTTACCTGTTGGTTAAAGATATTTTATATTTTTTGAGGATACTGCAAAAGGTGTTCTTTCCCTTTTTTCTTTCTCAGTTAATTTTCAATTTGTATATAGTATTAATAATGATTTTTTAAAATAATCTTGTATTCAGCCACTTTTCTGAAAGTATTTACCACTTGTAGAAGTTCCCTCATTAGTTGTTTGGGTTATTTAGTTATACTATCATATCATCTGTAAATAACAATAGTTTGTCTTCTTCCTTTTCAATTTGTATCACATTAATCTCCTTTAGCTGTTTTATTTCATTAGCTACATCTTCCAGTACTATATTCAATAGAAATTGAAGGGCAGAACAACCTCATTTTGTTCCTTATTTTATTATACTTGCTTTAAGTTTCTCCCAACTTATTTTGAAGTTGGCTATAGGCATAACCTAGATTTACATGATAATGTATGGAGATCCTGTGCATATGTAATCTCTTCAGATTTTTTATCATAAAGATGTATTAGATTATATCTTGGGTATTCTGAGCTTCTGGGTTAATATCCACGAATCAGTGAGTGCATACCATGTGTGTTCTTTTGTGATTGGGTTACCTCACTCAGGATGATATTTTCTAGTTCTATCCATGTGCTTAAGATTTTCATGAATTCATTGTTTTTAATAGCTGAATAGTACTCCATTGTGTAAATGTAACATGTTCTCTGTATCCATTCCTTTGTTGAGAGACATCTGAGTTCTTTCCAGGTTCTGGATCCTATAAATGAGGCCGCTATGAACATCGTGAAGCATGTATCCTTATTACATATTGGAGCATCTTCTGGGTATATGTTCAGAAATTTTAATTCTGAGTCCTCAGGTAGTACTATGTCCAATTTTCTGAGAAACTGTCAAACTTATTTCCAGAGTGGTTGTACCACCTTGCAATCCCACCAACAATGGAGGAGTGTTTCTCTTTCTCCTCATCCTCGCCAGCATCTGCTGTCACCTGAAACTCAAGAGGAAGGAACGCCAAAGTGAGAATACTTTGGTCCTTCTAAGAAGGGAGAACAAAATCCCATGGAAGGAATTATAGAGACAAAGTGTGGAGCAGAGACTGAAGGAATGGCCATCCAGAGACTGCCCAACCTAGGGATCCATCCCATATACAATCACCAAACCCAGACACTATTGTGGATGCCAACAAGTGCTTGCTGACAGAAGCCTATTTTAGCTGTCTCCTGAGAGGTTTTACCAGTGCCTGACAAATACAGAGGTAGATGCTTGCAGCCAACAATTTGACTGAGTACAAGGTACCCAATGGAGGAGCTAAAGAAAGGACTCAAGGAGTTGAAGAGGTTTGCAGCTCTATAGGAAGAACAATATGAACTAACCAGTACCCCCAGAGCTCCCAGGGATTAAATCACCAACCAAAGAGTACATACATATGGGGGGACCCATGGCTCTAGTCCCATATGTAGCAGAGGATGGTCTTGTTGGTCATTAATGGGAGGAGAGGCCCTTGGTTCTATGAAGGCTCTATGCCCCAGTATAGGGGAATTCCAGGGCCAGGAAGTAGGAGTGGATGGGTTGGTGAGCAGGAGGAGGGAGGAGAGGATAGGGGATATTCAGAGGGGAAACTCAGAAAGGGGATAATAGTTGAAATGTAAATAAATAAAATATCTAATAAAAAATAAAATAAAATACTCAAAATTACAAAAAAAGAAGTATTAGATTTTCTCAAAGGCACTTCTGAATCTAATCAAATGGTTATAATTAAATATTTTCTTTCTTTTTTTCTTTCACTTTCATAAAAAGCTGGATAACATCTACTATTTTTTCTATATTGAACCAACCTGCATGTCCATGATGATTTCCAATTTGCTCATGGTGGATGATCTTTTTTTCTCAGAATTTGTTTGCAATAATTTTATTAAGTATTATTGCTTCTACGTTTATAAGGAAATTCGGTTTTCAGTTCTCTTTGTTGAGTTTTTATGTAGTTTTGTTATCAGGATTACTGTGGCCCCAAACACTGAATTGTTTAGTATCCCTTCTCTTTATATATTGTGGAATAATTTGAGGAGTATGGTTGTTGACCCTTTGAAAATCTGGTAAAATTCTACACTAAATCAATCTGGACCTGGGCTTTTTATTTTTTTTTATTGAGAAATTTTTAATTACTTCTTCTATTTCACTAGAGGTTATGGGTTTATTTAAGAAGCTTATCTGATCTGAATTTTTCTTTGTAAGTGGTACCTTTTGAGAAAATCATCCAGTTTGGTGAAGTACCTCTTTTTACATTATGTCTTTATGATGCTCTAAGTACATCTTTTTCTTTTTGATTTTGTCGTTTTTGATATTTTATCTGGACTTTTAATTAGTTTGGATAAGTGTTTTTCTATCTTGTTGATTTTCTAAAAGAACTAACTCTATTTCATTGATTCTTTGTTTCTCTTGTATTGATTTCAGTCCTCAAGTTGATAATTTCTTACTACATATTCCTCTTTGATGTGATTACTTCTTTTTGTTCTAAATGTTTGAGGTGTGTGGTTAAATTGCTAGTATGAGATGTCTCCAATTTCTTTATGAAGGCAGTGCTCTGAAACTTCCTCTTAGTACTGATTTCATTGTATCCCATAAGTCTAGATACACTGTCCATTTATTTTCATTGAATTCAAAAAGTCCTAAATTTCATTGTATTTCTGTTTTGACCTATTTTTCATTCAATAGTTTTTTTCTTTACCTTCCATGAGTTTGTCAGCTTCCTGCAGTTTCTGTTGTTGATGATATCCAACATTAAGTCATAGTGGTCTGATAGGATGCCAGGCATTATTTCACTCTTCTTGTATCTCATAAAACTTGCTTTGTGTTTAAGTATGCTATAAATTTGTGAGAAAATTTCTGAGGTGCTCAGAAGACAGTATATTATTTTGTGTTTGGGTGAAATATTTGGTATATATTAGGTTTATGTGTTGTATAACATCTGCTCACTCCAGCATTTCTGTCTAATTTTTGTCTGGATAAGCTGTCTGTCCATTAGTGACAGTGGAGTATAGAAGATCCCCACTATCTGTGTGTGGAAGTAATATGCAATTTAAGCTGTAATAGTGTGCCTTTTGCCAAATTGCATGGCCTTTGGTTTGGAGTAAAGATTTTAAAAATTGAAATGCCATGTTGGTGGAATGTTCTTTGATGAATGTGGAGTGTTCTTCCCTATCTCTTTTGATTAGCTTTTGTTTGAAGTCTATTTTGTTCGATACTAAAATGACTATATCAACTTTCTTCTTTGGTCGATTTGCTTGAAATATCTTTAACTAATCATTTACTTGGAAGCAGCAACCACAGGGCTTATATGGATTTATTCCAGTTTCTCTGCATGTATATTACGTTATTAGCTTCATATTTGTATGGCACTTCTGACTGTGAGAATATGTGGGTTTCATTCTTTTGTGCATGGTTTTAGAACCTTTCTTTTCCTGTTGGGTTTCTGTGTTCTACTTTGATATGATAGTTTTTGCTATATCTTATTGTAGTTTATTTTGTCAAATTTGGTTGTTATCTCTTAGAAGCCTGTTTGTTTCTCATTAGAGCTAGAAATGGAGTGGACCTAGAGAAGAGAGGAAATGGTAAGAAACTTGGAAAAGTAGAGGGAAGGGAAAGTATAATTAGAATACATGGTATGAAAAAAGAATCCATTTTTTAAGTTTTTTCTTTCACTAGTTTTAATTTAATTTAATTTTTTTATTCTTTAATTCATTTTTAAAGTTCAGACTTTATCACTCTCCTGGTCCAACCTCTGAGTGTTCCACATCCCATACCTCCTCCCCCACACCCTCCACCATCCACGAGGATGTCCCCATACCACTTCCACACCAACATACCTCCCCACTCCATGGGGCCTCAAGTCTCTTGAGTGTTAGGAACATCTTTTACTGAGTCTAGCCCTGGCAGTCCTCTGTTGTATGTGTCCTGGGCCTCATATCAGCTGATGTATGCTGCCTGGTTGGTGGCTCAGTTTCTGAGAGATCTTGGGGATCCAGGTTTGTTGAGAATTCTGGTCTTCCTGTAGGGTTGCCTTCCTCCTCAGCTTCTTTCACTTTTTCCCTAATTCAACCACAGCTTCTGACAATTGGTTGGATGTAAATGTCTACATCTGACTCAGCTGCTTGTTGGGTCTTTTTGGAGGGACCTTCTTTCCCTCAGGCTTTTCTCCATATTTGTCTCTGCAACCTGGGGAATCAGAAGTGGGGGGAAGCTTCCGGAATGTACCAGAGACTTGGGAGGTGAGAGACCCTCAGGACTCAAAGGAAGGTACCTTAGATAAAATACTCTAAAGTGGGGATAAGGAACTTGTAGAGCCTCTCTCTAGTAGAAATACAAGCCATCAAGTGGACAGATGGGGTTGCCATCATACAGTCCAAAACTCTGACCCAGAATTGTTCCTGTCTGAAAGAACTGAAAAAAGCCTATTTTTAGTTAAAAAAAAAAAGTACAGAAAAAAAAGAAGGCTGAACAATGAAAAGGAAATTTCATAAGGAAAGTCTGTTTTTAGCTATGTAAGGAAAAGAAGTCCAAACATCTTTACATATATAGGCATATCAAACTCTCAACATATATCAAAACATATTTTGAAATTATGTAGCTGGTATTTTTGGGTAATTCAAACAGATACAGAGATTCTTTATCCTCATATGTGATGAAAATATTTTTTACTCCAAAAACAAATAATAGTAAAACAACGTCTTCTGGCTTATTCTAATACTTCAAATGCTACCATGAAGCTTAAATTGGCAATTGTAATTGAGAATATTAGAGTGACAATATCTTCAAACCTCATGTTTAGTTTAAATAACTTCAATATGAATGTCAAGAATATCAATGATAAATAGTTTCCTATGAAATTTTACTAAAATTCTGCAAAATGTCTATTAGTACTGAAACAGGCCTCCAGACTTTATTAGACCCTAGATTTTAGCATAATGGATACCAAGATAGAAGTACCATTCAGGCCTTAGAATACAGCATGTCAGTAGTACCGGCTAACAAGAACACAAAGACATAATCCATTAACATCTTTAGTTCTAGGAAAGTTCTTACATATAGTAATATTTCTTTTTTTAATTTTTATTAGATATTTTCTTTATTTATATGTCATATGATTTCTCCTTTCCAAGTTTCCCCTCCAAAAACAAACAAACAAACAAAAACAACAAGAACAAATCTCTGTTGCCTCCCCCCTCCCCATGCTTGCCACCCTACCCTCTCCCACTTATTGGCCCTGGAATTCCCCTACACTGGGGCACAAAATCTTCACAGGGCCAAGGGGCTCTCCTTCCATTGATGATCAACTTTGCAATCCTCTACTATACACATGCTGCCAGAACAATCAGTCCCAACATGTATTGTCCTTGGTTGGTGGTTGAGTCCCTGGGAGCTCTGAGGATACTAGTTAGTTCATATTGTTGTTCGTCCTAGGGGGCTGCAAACCCTTCAGCTCCTTTGGTTCTTTCTCTAACTCCTTCATTGGGGACCCTGTACTCAGTTCAATGGATGGCTGTGAGTCTCTACATCTGTATTAGTCAGGTACTATCAGAGCCTCTCAGGAGATAGCTATATCAGGCTGGATTGTCCTTCCTTCAGCCTCACATGCATTAATATTTCTTTCTTGGCTTCTATAGTTCCACTTTTTCCAACTGTTCTAGATAACTGAGATGTGTCAACTCAGGATGTGAGGTTTGTGTTTAAAATTCCACTCTTAGGAAGACTAGGGACTATATTCAATCCATAAAACCCAGTTTAATTACCAGTCAGATGACAGTTTCTACTGGCTTGAACTCATGCCTAGGTAGTCTTCTCTAGTAGATACCCTAAAACAATACCATCTTAGATGAATCAGAATTTCTATAGATTCTGGAGACTTGAAAAAATGAAGAAAATTTTGAATATATCCATTGATATATTTAATAAATGAAAATATGCAACACGAACAAGTTGGAGATCTTGAATTACCTTTTATAACCTTCTTAGAATGATTGGACCAGAATTTGATGGTAATCCATGTTCCTCTAGAAAGGTCAATTACCTTTCTGACCTTTGTGCAAAACTGTTGGTAATAGATTCTTTTCAGAGGGTCATCTATTTGAACTATTCCTGAGATATGTCCGTAGTTACACTAGAAAGTTTTATTGAGACTTCAGGGTACCTCCATGAAGAATTGATGAGGATATATTTAAATGAATATGCAACCATAATATAAGTCCTTTGCTGATAAGAGTTCAGGAGCACAGCCTTCCCTGTAAGGTGATAATGAGTTGGCAAAAAACCAGTTTGCTGGATTAGCACATAGAGCGCAGGCTGTTAGATCACCCTTTATGATCAAAAGTCAACCTGGCTGTGACATATTTGTCTATTCATTCTTCATGTCTATAAATATGATTAAAATGACATAGAGGGTAGCAGGATGTGACAGAAGACTTGTATAGGGCATTATAAAAATGAATGATTATGTTTTATATCAATAATTTGTAATATAAAGGGATGCTTCCTTTTTTTAGATCCAGGAAAATGAATTAGAAACCAGAGAACTTGTACATTCTCACATGAAATGTACTCTAGAGCAAAGATTGAACTCTATGTCAGTTTCTTAATTATTATTAATTTGATTGTGATAAGGACTAAATACAGTGGTATGTGCATATCAGATAAGCACAATGTCAATTACCTATAGTACATATCTATTATCTATATTTTTATTAGAGGTGCCTCTTACCTATGTAATACAAAAGGACATACAGCTAGCTGAATTGCTGGAATCTAAAGACTACAAAACATCACAACTCTTCTTGGAGGTTATTGATAATCAACTCTGAGACTAACCAAGCTCCAGGTCATTTTTGGTCCTCTGTTTTTCTTACAGCTACCATGGGACACCTAGGTGTGATACTGAATCTCATTAAGGCACTATTCCCTTAAGGAATTTAAACAGGAGACCTGCTTTTTTCCCCCTCAATCATTATAAACAAAGGTGAGTCTGCTTTCAAATTCTGTCTTGAATGCCCTTCAGTCACCTTTCAGCCTGTCCTATACCCTGACAACTTTCACAGATTCTTCTATGCTGTAAATCTTAGTTACTACCCTCTGCAATCTGTTATTGTGCTATACTTTTCTATCAACATGAATAAGGATAAAGGGATAGAGCTGGTTCTGAAGAGAACTCCAAACTAACATCATTCACTTGACTGAAATTGATTATATCCAACACAGCCTATCAGTTATTAAATATAAAGTAAATATTGTTATTCTTGCTACTCCCACACATCCATTGATTACCATGTTATTCATTTATTAAAGATGAACATCATCTCTCTTCTTCAAAATATAGCTGTGTAACCTAAATTTCATAATACACATAGAATGCAGGAACATAGAGAATTGTGATGCTATTTTCTTTAAGTGGAATCATATGCTAGATACATTTATTAACTCAGATTAAAAACAAAACAAAACAAAACAAAACAAAACAACTACTTCAGAACTCATGGTACCATTAGTCTAACAGCACAATTGGGGTTGTGAAATAAACACTATTTCTGCCTATAAATTCTACAGAAATTTTATCTACATGAATACAAATTTCTGCACATGCAAATACTGCTCATGATCAAAGTTTATGGTTTTAGTTTGTTTCCTATTTTTATCCAACTCAATAAACAAACTTAAAACATTTTCACAGTTTGCCTAAATATGGGATACAAATGGTATTGATGTTAGAAAACATAAGATCACCATTCTAATAAAACATACATTGAGTTTCAGGTGATCCTGAATGATGAGCACAATGTCCACAAATCTCATATCATACAGTATTTTTTAAAATGTAATAATGATGTCACCAAGTGGGACAAAATGGGATTTTGAGACTATTTTGTAGGTTCATATTTCTGATAGAACAATATTATTCACCAGAAATTAGTAATGATGCCTATGACTCTTAGAGTCCATTGTCAACTTGATAAATATTTATAACACCTGAGGGGTGCTTCTGAGAACGCATTTGAAGGATAATCTTGTTTGTTGATATGAGAAAAACCATCTTCCTTGTGGGTTGTATTGTTCCCCAGCAGGTGTTCTTGCATTGCATCAATTGGGAAGAACTAGTTGAGTACTAGAGTGCATTCAGTGATTGCTCCCTGCTTTCTCTTTGAGGAAGTGCCTTGTCTACCTGTTTCAAGGTCCTTGACTTCTCTGTCATACTAATACTGCACTGTGAATGGTGAGTCGAAGGAAAGACATCATCTCTTAACTTGTCTTTGCCAGTGTATTTTATTATCTCAATGGGAAAATAACAAATACAACTTGTTATGAAGGAGGTAGTCTATGGGTATCTCTTAAGCTCCTGGAAAAAAATGCTTTGTGGGAGTATTTGCAACTGTGTTCTAGAAAACAGTTGAATACCATAAATAGTGCTTTATAGAATATTCTGGTGGTACTTGAAAAAGAAGAATGATGAGGGAAATGTGTTGTGTAGCAGAGTCCTTAGCTACTAATGGAGAACAAGAGGGAGAACAAGCACTCTACCAGGAAATGAGCTGGGTGACATTCATGTGATATTTTTGACAATAATCAGGTTTCATTCTGTTCAGGTCCTGAAAATGTGGTGAAGCAAAATAACCCAACAAACAAAACAACAGCAACAACAAAACCAAAACCAAAACCAAAACCAAAACCAAAACCAAAACCAAAACCAAAGCCAAAACCAAAACCCAAAACAAAAACTTCTTGTACTGCTGGACTTTGTATTTGTTTAGGCACTGTTCCAGGTTACTCTGTTTTGGAAATATGTAATTTAATGTTCTGGATTTTAGTGGTTTATTATTTTGTTTCTGCTTTTTTTTGCTGTTGGTATATTGAAGTTTTTGTGACATTTGATATGTGGAAATATGTGAAAGATGATGAAATTGTTTGGAGTAAAGATATTTAAGACAGCAGAGCTCTTGGACTGATGGCATATCAGAGCTAAGCACGTCTGAAAAGAAGCTTCTTTTTCTATATCAGTCCTATATCAGCTTCTTGTTCTATATCAGTTCTATATCCGCTTTTTTTTCTATATCAGGGATTCTGTCTTCAGAGAAGTTACTGCTCATTAAAGCCAGGAAACCTTGTTTGATGGGGTTCACTGATTTTGAAAACCTATACCTAGAAAAGTGTTTCCCTTGGGTCAGCACACAGATGATAAATCAACCATTTTCCAAAGAGAGCAGACTACATTTTAAAATATATGCTGACCTATGCAGTGTAGTCTTGTGGTACTGATATAAGATTTAGAGGGTCATGTATTCTAGGCTTTAATTTTAGACACAGCTTCAGCCATTTTATGCATATATAAATATATATTATATATTATATATAAATATATATACATATATCTAATATATATATTAGATATATATATATATATATATATAATACACACACACATACACAAGATTAGATTACTATGAACTGCTAATAGTTGAATCATAACTATCCTTGTGTTAGGATATTGCTAAGTGAAGAAAAATCTTTTTTTTCCCTGTTGAATCATGAGCTTGGTTAGGATGTCCACATTCAGTGACATGCATGCTCCACCACTGAAACACACCTACAACTGAAATTAAAAATGATGATATATCTTATTTCTATCTATATGACAGTGAGGAAACTTCACAGCATAGAAAAAAATCACTGAGTAGCACTAGTGATGCTAGAAGCAAACTATATGACTTATGACAACAATTGTAGTGACAAACAACACTTTAGAAAGAATTAACAAAATATCTCCACCTTTGGCAATACGGGATGCACTAACATCCCATAGAAACCAGTTGACTTCTTAGAAACTCTTTAAAAATATTATAATATATTTATTGTTATCTTTAAACCACATAGAAGACCATTAGTTTCTAAAGCTAACTATTTTGGGAACAAAATAGATTGAGTCTATGCTCCCAAAATTAAGAATACAGAAAAAGATTGTGATGTTTTCCTATAGCCTATGTAATATTGAACAAGAATGATACATGAAAATTTGTTATGTTTGTGGACATTGTGGTTAGTTGTAAGTATCAACTGGCAAGTGATTTCTGAAGTATGTAATATATTTTTTAAATATTCAGGTTATACAGTTTCTATTTCATTTGTTCAACTCTACTATAACTGCTATATCATGGTAACTGGTCATATAGAAATAAGTAGATGTGAATTCAATAAACTTTACGCTTATTAAAATTTAATAGAATGACTTTTCACATAAATAAATCTATTTTTCACAAAACAAAACAACAAATTGTTCAAACACCTCAACATAAAACCAGATACATTGAATCTGATACAAGAGAAATTCGGGAGTGGTATTGAATATATGAGCACAGTAAAGGGTTTTCTGAACAGAACATCATTAGCACAGACACTAAATCAACAATTAACAAATGTGAACTCATGAAACTGAACATCTTCTACTTGGCAAGAAGCACTATCATTCAGACAAAACAGAAGCTTACAGAATAGGAATCTATTTTTTTTTTCAAATATAAAGCTAACAATAGACGGCTAATATCCAAAATAATTAAAGAACTCAATAAACTGCATATCCAAAATGAAACCAAACCAAACTAAACAAAACAAAACAAAACAAAAAACCAAACAAACAAAACAAACAAACAAACAAACAGAAAAAAATCCCCACACAATTAAAAATGAGATGGAGACTAAAAAGAGAGCAACCTCAAATTGTTGAAAAACTCTTCAAGATATGTTAATATCCTTAATCATCATGGAAATATAAATCAAAACTACTTTGAGATTTTTTCTCACACCTGTCAGAATGGCTAAGCTTAATAAAGAAAATGATATTTCATGTTGTCAAAGATGTGGATTAAGGGGAATAGCTATACATTCAGGGTGAGACTGTAAACTTTGTACAACCATTATCAAAATCAGTGTGAATGATCACCAGGAAAAGGGGAATCAATCTACCTCCAGGCACAGTTTGTCATTGAATAGCATATACTCAAAGCATGGTTCATCCAATCAAAGAGATAATTTCATTGCTGCCCTATTAACAAGAGCCAGAAATTTTAAATAACTCAGATACCCATCTAAACATGAATGAAGAAAATGTGGTATACTTACACAAAGGTATATTACCAAGATATTAAAAAAGAAAGAAAGAAAGAAAGAAAGAAAGAAAGAAAGAAAGAAAGAAAGAAAAGGAAAGAAAAGAGAAAGAAAGAAAGAAAACTGTGAAACTCTCAAGTAAATGGCTAGAACTTGGGAGGTAAATTATCCTGAATGAGGAACATCAAAATTAGCAAGCCAAGTACAGAATGTATTTGCTTACATGTAGATTTGAGTTCTTAAGTCAATAATAACCAAGATATAGTCTGTAGAACCACAGAGATTCTTTATAGCATAAGGAGGTAGGAGTCTGAATAGAACTGTCTAGGAAAGGTGAGTAGAGAGGTATAAGTAGATGGGAGACAGACTGAATTGAGAAGATCAAGAGGAGACTGGGATAGAATATGGCAAAAGAAAGATAAAATCAAGGCATAGTTCAAGGCTAGTAAGGAAATATGTCAGTAAAAGATACAAAAATAGGCACACATATCAAAGATACCTTAATAAAATCACCAACTAATTGGAGAGACAGAGAACCAATCTTTTGTCACCAAATAAAACTTGCATTCCTAGGAAACGGTTACATCTAATTGAGTTGTTCCTCAAAATGGTCCCAGAAACCCCTATTCAGTTATGGTTGCTGCTACAAATTGACAGCAAGAACCCATTTCTGAAGACAACACTTCCACATCTCATTGTACATGGAGATGAATAATTGATGTCTACTTAGACCCTGCATAGTGTATAGAACTAAACCCAGAATTCACAACAGAGGAATCTCAAATGGCCAAGAAGCACTTAAAGAAATGTTCAACATCCTTAGCCATCAGGGAAGTGCAAATCAAAACAACCCTGAGATTCCACCTCACACCAGTCACAATGGCTGACATAAAATCTCAGATGACAGCAGATGCTGGCAAGGATGTGGAGAAAGAGCAACACTCCTCCATTGTTGGTAGGATTGCAAGCTGGTACAACCACTCTGGAAATCAATTTGAAAGTTCCTCAGAAAATTGGAAAGAGATCTACCTGAAGACCCAGCAATATCACCCTTGGGAATATACCCAGGAGATGCCCCACCATGCAACAGGGGCACATGTTTCACTATGAATGTAACAGCCTTATTTATAATAGCCAGAAGTTGGAAAGAACCCAGATGTCCTTCAACAGAGGGATGGACACAGAAAATGTGGTACATTTACACAATGGAGTACTACTCAGCTATTAAAAACAATGACTTCATGAAATTTTTAGGCAAATGGATGAAACTAGAAAGTATCATCCTGAGTGAGGTAATCAAGACACAAAAGAACACACATGGTATGCACTCATTGATAAGTGGATATTAGCATAAAAGCTCCAAATACTCAAGATACAGTTCATGGACTATGTGAAGCTCAAGAAGAAAGAAGACCAAATTATGGATGCTTCAGGCCTTCTTATAAGGAGGAAAAGTACTCACAGGAGGAAATATAGAGAAAAAGTGTGGAGCAGAGACTGAAGGAAGGATATTCAGAGACTGTCCTACCTGAAGATCCATCCAATATACATACACCAAACACAAACACTACTGTAGATGACAAAAAGTGCTTGCTGACAGGATTCTGATATAGCTGTTTCCTGAGTCTCTTTCAGAACCTGGCAAATACACAGGCAGATAATTGCAGCCAACCATTAGACTGATCATGTGGTCTTCAATGAAGGACTTAGAAAAAGGACAGAAGGACCTGAAGGGATTTGCAACCCACAGGAAGAACAACAATATCAACTAACCAGAAACCTAGACCTTCCAGGAACTAAACCACCAACCAAAGAGTACACATGGATGATCCCATGGCTCTAGCTGCATATGTAGCAGAAAATGGCCTTGTCTGATCTCAGTGGGAAGAGAGGCCCTTGGCCCAGGGAAGTCTCAATTCCCTAGTGAAGTGGAATACCAAGGTGGAAGGCAGGAGGGTGAGCACCCTCATAGAAGCAGGGGAAGGGAGGATGGAATAGGGGGTTTCTGTAGGGGAAACCAGAAAAGAGAATAATGTTTGAAATATAAACAAAATGTCCATTTTTTTTAAAAAAGAAAATTTTAAAAAAGAATATATTCTTCTTAACTATGGAGGCAAGAAAACATTGTAGGACGCTGAGAAGAAATTAAGAAAAATGTCATTCAACTGAAGATACGATTAAGATGAGATAGAACACAAAGTTTGAAGTTAGCAAAACATAAGAAAAATGTTTATCAAGTTTAGGATGGTGGGACTCATGGCTTCAGCTGAATATGTAGCAGAGAATGGCCTAGTCAGTCATCAATGGGAGGAGAGGCCCTTGGTCCTGTCAAGGCTCTATGCCCCAGTGTAGTTCCTGCCAGGGCCAGGAAGTGGGAGAGGGTGAGTTGGTGAGCAGGGGCAGGAGGGAGAGAATAGGTTTTTTTGTTTGTTTGTTTGTTTGTTTTTGTTTTTTTCAGGAGGGGAAACTGGGAAAGGAGATTTCATTTGAAATGCAAATAAAGAAAATATCTTATAAAAAAAGAAAAATGTTTAATCACAAAGAGCATTAATGAAGAGCTAAATACATTGTATTGCATCTGTTGACATTTTAAAAGCATAAGAGTTTCTCTATATTGTTGGAAACGTAAAGACTTCTTTTTTTTGTCTTTGCTTCCTTTTTTATATTTGTCATTGACTTCTACCACAACAGAAAGTATATGTGGCTCAGTGTACATTGTACTGCCTGGTGGGTCCTGGAAATAGTTTCTCTAGCTGCAAGGATGATTAAAGCATGTGATCAATTGCAATTTAAGACCCTGAGCAACTTCTTTAAAAAATGTGTTTTGTTTTGTTTTTTTTTTCTGTTGTTTTAATTTTAAGTCAGGGTCTCATGTATCTTAAGCTGGGCTTGAACTTGCTATGAAGCTTTAGGAAGACTTTAACTTTTAATCATCAAGATTCTAACTTCCTAGTGCTGGGATATCAAGCATGTGCCACTCTACCCAGTATAATGGGAAGCAAGACATAAAATTGTGGTTTTCCACAAGGTTTACACAAACTAAACTCATTCTAGACTTCTGTAGATTATATTCTTTTGCTTCTTTATTAAATTATTAATAGAGTACATTCCACATATAAGTGACATTCATATACAAATATTCATGGCTAATCTACACTGTATGAGGGAATTGAAGGTTATTCTTTATTAAGATGAAAGTCTATTGTTGAACGCTTAAGACAACAGGCAGTGAGAAGTGCCTCAGTGTGATTACTCTTGTTTTTTTTTTTTTTTTTTTTTTTTTTTTACTTGCTGTCTGAAATTCAAGTAAGCCATTCTCATTGTAGTGGGTTACTTCTATATGTTTAGGTAACATTTTAGGTTTCATTTGAGGGGGGAAAACATGGAAAAATTCATGAAACAGAATAGGTTAATTGACTGGCACAGCTAAGCAGCAATTGCTAGTGTGCTGACCCACTATTCAGTCCAGTTCTCTTAAGTATTTAATCCTTAGAGAATCTACTATGGTTGTTTCTAACTCCAGACATTCCACTCACTTTAGTTTAGTTCATGAGCATCTCTAAATAGGCCTCCTTTCATATCTGTTGTATGCAATACTTTCACTGTTAAGTACAAATGATTTTACTGAATTTTTATAGATACTGCCTCCATTTCTTTTCATCAATTCAACTTTTATATTCAAAGAGAAGTTTCTATCGCATTGTATCATAAACCATAGTCAATATTGCTTTACTTTTTCCAGAATTTTAGTCATATGAAAGTGTTATTGTCTAATAGCATTTTCTTGTACTATTCATATAAGAAAGTTATTTTTAAGTTCTTTTAATTGTTTTCAAAGTTTGAATAAGATGAGAGATCTCATATATTTCAATCATGTTTTTTATAAGGCATGTTGTATTCTCCTGCCATCATTTTCCTACAGTCTTTGTTCAATGAGGATAATAGGTGTTTTGACTTTGATTCTAACTTGCTTTTAATCCTAAAATGTGCATACTTTGTAAATGTATGTGTGTTGAGGCAACTATGTACATACTTGTTTGTGAGTATGCTGGTCAGTGACTGATGCTAGTTTTCTGCCTCCATTTCTTCCTACCTTAATTTGTGACAAGATTTCTTTGGAACATGGAATTCTCTATTTCAGCAAGGCTGGATGGCTAGTAAGCCATGGTTACAGGCCTGTTTCTATCCCTCATTTCTTCACCCCCTAATCATTAGGGTTATCAAAAGTACACTGTATGGTCAAGCTTTTACATGGGTGCTATAGTTCTGACCATAGGTCCTCATGCTTATCTACCAAGCCATTACACTTGAAGCCATCTCTCTAGCCACACAGTACTTTATTTCAAAGAATAAATTCTCATATTCCCTGTATCAACCACCATTTCTGTCAAAACTCCCTCTTGTGAGTTTGTGATGTCTTAAAGATTATTGAACATGAATTTCCAGAGAGTTTCTGATACAGACAGCCATTGACCTCAGTTTTTCAATGTGTCAGTTTGTTCCATTAGCATGTAATTCTCTTCAGGGATGTGACGAGGAAGACACACTTTATAGGTCTGGTAGAATGCATATAACAGGGAAAGAAGTCAAGAGACACATCCTTTCTCAGCTTTTAAATTACTTGGCCCTTCCGATCAGACTGCTGAAGTTCTATGCTCTTCTTGGATTTCTACCATTTGCCCTATCATGGGCACTCAAAGATTTCTTCACATGATTCAGCTTTCAATCTTCTTTTGGTTTTTTGTTTTGTTTTTGTTTTTATTGATATATTATTTATTTCCATTTCAAATGTTATACCCTTTCCTTGTTTTCCCTACAAAAACCTTCTATCCCATCCGCCTTCCCCTGCTTCTACGAAGGTGCTCACCCACTCACCCTCCCACCTACTCCCACCTCACAGCCCTGGCATTCTCCTACACTGGGGCATCAAACCTTCACAGGACCAAGGGTCTCTCCTCCCATTGATGACTGACCAGGCCATCCTCTGCTACATATGCAGCTGGAGCCATGGGTCCCTCCATGTGTACTCTCTGGTTGGTGGTTTAGTCCCTGGGAGCTCTGGGGGGTCTGGTTGGTTGATATTGTTCTTCTTCCTCTTATGGTGAGTTCTGATAGCCCTCCTCTACTGGAAATTCCATTTAATCAGAGCAGTCCTAGGCTTTGGGACCAGAACCCCTCCTACCTGAAGCTTGCAGTTTAATATTGAGGAGGACTGGGGTTTCATAGTACTGCTTTTTAAATGCCAGAATTCTCATGAGCCCGAGCTTCCTCCTTGTTCATTTCCTTTTGCATCTGGCTTGATCATCATTAAAAATACAAGTGCTTCTGGATTGGTTTTCACCTTTCTGTGAGTTCTTTCTTCTCTGTTATGGAATATTTTGCTTCTTCTCCTTTTATCAATAATAAATTTATATTTTAAGAATCAATCAAAATGTCTTGAATCCTAATATTATCCTTTTCTATATGTTCCTACTACAAATGGAAATCAAATGGAAATCAAATTTTAAGCTCTACAAATTTTGTGCTACATTGCATTTTGATCCCATCTTTTACTCTTACTGTTTTTGTTAATTTATTATACATTGAGTTTTGTTCTTACCTCATACATGACTCTCTTGCCATCAATTCTAAATTGTACTTAACATGATTTGCTATTTTTCTGTCTGACATTTTACAGGTTAAAAGCATTTCTATTAAATCTCAGTCAAGTAAGCAGACTCAATGAGTTTATGCAAGTTCAAAAGCTGGACATGTTTGCAACAAATGACGTAAAAAGGTAACACTATCCTAGAATAAGTCAGCAGTGTGTGGTGAGTAATGAAAACCTCTGTCTGCCTCGGCACATTCAAAGTAAAGTTTTGTTTAAATGCTATGATTTGGAGTTTAACAACAGCAACAATAACAATAACAAAATGGAATAGTGTCCACTGCCATCTTGTAATTACCAACAACTGTTTGCAATTATGTTAGGACAGTTCTCTTTCCTGAGAGACAACCCATTCCTTCATTTCTTTCACTGGGACACAGTGAGAAGAACAGATGGCCACTTGTGAGTCAGGATGTATATGTCATAGAGCACCAGTGAGGAACACCTTAGACTTTCAGTCTCTAGAAGCTGAGCCTGCTAGGACAAGTTACTACCATTTATTAGCCTCAACATCCTAGTTTAAATAATGATTAGAATAACACACCTATACACTTACAGGAACTCTATCAAATTGACTATATAAAAAGAAAACATTTATATATATCAACAAATATATACATACACACACACACTCACTCACTATAGATTACAAACTCTTAGCAATAAGAGAGAATCTCAGGTATAGAATATACCACAGAAGAAATGTATACATTGGTCAAAGGAATTACAAATTGTAAAAAGTTCTTAATGAAAATAATTCAGGAAATGTAGGACACTATGAAAACATGAAATCGAATAATAATAGGAATAGAAGAGGGTAAACATTGTCAGTTCAAAGGGCCAGAAAAATATTTTCAACAATATCATGGAAGAAACTTCCCTAACCTAAAGAAAGAGATGGCTATGGCTCCAGCTACATATGTAGCAGAGGATGGCCTTATCTGACATTAATGAGAGGAGAGGCCCTTGGTCCAGTGGAGGCTTGATACCCCAGCATAAGGGGATACTAGCCAATGAGGCAATAACGGGGAGGTATGGAGGCACCATCATAGAGGCAAAGGGGAGGGGTATGGGATGGGAGATTTGTGGAGGGAAACTTGGAAGACAGACATTTGAAATATAAATAACTAAAATAACTAATACAATTTTTTTCATATTGTCTTTGGTATTTACTTAAGCTGTCCTTGACAATTAAAAGGAAAAAGAAAATAGAAAGAAAGAAAGAAAGAAAGAAAGAAAGAAAGAAAGAAAGAAAGAAAGAAAGAAAGAAAGAAAGAAAGAGAGTAACTGGGACCAGCTTGACCAGGCACACAGGAACTCCGGCAGCCCAGTGACTTGGGTTCCTTCCGGTCTGTCTGGGCTTGGGTCCAGAGCAGAGGAAGCTCCACTCCCAGGCACTCTGACACACCTAGGATCAAGGTGAGCAGGAACCAACATCTGTCCCTACACTGGGAGTAACTGGGACCAGCATGACCAGGCACACAGGAACTCCACCAGTCCAGTGACTTGGGTTCCTTCTGGTCTGTCTGGGCTGGAGTCCAGAGCAGACCTTGGGCGCAAGCTCCGCAGCCAGTCCCACAACACTCAGAGGAAGCTCCACTCCCAGGCACTCTGTCACACCTAGGATTGAGAGCAGACCTTGGGCGCAAGCTCCTCAGCCAGTCCCACAACACCCAGAGGAAGCTCCACTCCCAGGGGCTCTGACACACCCAGGATAAGAGGTGAGCATGAAACAACATCTGTCCCAACACTGGGAGTAACTGTAATCAACAGGACCAGGCACACAGGAACTCCTCCAGCCCAGTGACTCAGGTTCCTTCTGGTCTGTATGGGCTGGGGTCCAGAGCAGACCTTGGGCGAAAGCTCCGTAGACAGTCCCACAACACCCAGAGGAAGCTCCACTCCCAGGCACTCTGACACACCCAGGACCAGAGGTAAGCAGGAACAAACATCTGTCCCAACACTGGGAGTAACTGGGACCAGCTTGACCAGACACACAAGAACTCCATCAGCCCAGTGACTCAGGTTCCTTCCAGTCCATCTAGGTTAGTGTTCTGAGCAGACCTTGGGCACAAGCTCTGCAGCCAGTCCCACAACACACAGAGAAAGCCACACTCCCAGGTGATCTAACAAGCCCAGGATCACAGGATCCCAGAATCACAGGATCACAGAGACAGCTTGATTCTGAGGAATTTTGACACAACCAGGATCACAGGAAGGACAGGCTCCAGTCAGATTTAGCAAGGGCAGGTACCACTAGAGT
>NW_022196896.1:57875490-57875883 GCF_008632895.1 Mastomys coucha | reverse complement strand
TAGACTGGACCAGAAAAGAAATTCCTCTCGTCACATAATAATCAAAACACCAATTGTACTAAACAAGGAAAGAATTTTAAAAGCAGTGAAGGAAAAAAGGCAAGTAACATATAAAGGCAGCCCTATCAGAATTATACCAGACTTCTCACCAGAGACTATGAAAGCTAGAAGATCCTGGGCAGATGTCATACAGACCCTACAAGAACACAAATGCTAGCCCAGACTACTATACCCAGCAAAACTCTCAATTACCTTAGATGGAGAAAACAAGATAGTCCATGACAAAACAAAATTTATACAACATCTTTCCACAAATCCAGCACTAAAAGGATAATAGATGGAAAACATCAACATAAGGAGCAAAACTATACCCTAGAAGAAGCAAGAAAGTAA
>NW_022196896.1:57869949-57874656 GCF_008632895.1 Mastomys coucha | reverse complement strand
GTTTGGAGTTATTTAATATTTATATTGAGAAAAATGTATTTTCACTATTGCTGTAGACGAGCATCTACGTATGACTGTTAAATCGATTGTTGTTTTATATCAAACAACTTTTGTAATACTTATTTTTATTTTTATAATATTTTATAAATTTTAAGGAATACAACAAAAATATATATTATCAGTATTGAAGGGGGGGTCTATGGGAGGAGCGGTGGTACAAAAGGGGAACAAGAATGTGATTCAATTCTATTTAATTAAAATATGTTTTTAAATGTTAACAAATTCAGATAAATAGAAATCATGTAACTTTTCTGATAATGCAATAAAAGTTAAAAAAAGGAAGAAAGAAAGAAAGAAAGAAAGAAAGAAAGAAAGAAAGAGCGAAAGGAACAAAGAGATGGCCATAAATATACAAGACATGTATAGAACACCAATAGATTAGACTGGAAAAGAAAATCTTCCTGCAACATAATAATCAAAGCACTAAATGTACAGAACAAAGAAAGAATAGTAAAAGCTGCAATGGAAAATGGTTACATAACATTTAAGGCATTTCTATCAGAATTATACCTTTTGATCCCACAAAAACTCTAAAAACCTGAAGATCCTGGACATTAGAGAAGATCTTGCAGACCGTACGAGACCAAAGATGCCACCACAACTATTAGACCAAGCAAAACTCTAAATCACCATAGGTGCAAATACCAAGATATTCTATGAGAAAAACAAATTTAAACAAAAATCTTTCTACTAATCTAGCCCTAGAGAGGATGCTAGAAGGAAAACTCAAAAACATTAAAGGTAACTACATCCAAGAAAACACGCAAAAATATTAATCATCTTCACAGCAAATTCAAAAGAAGAGATTCATGTACACACAGTACTACATCCAACATCAAAATAGCAGGAACTAACAGTCATGGGTCCTTAATATCTCTCAACCTCAGTGGACTCAATTCACCAATAAAAAGGTACAGGCTACCAAAACTGTATATGTAAACAGGAACTATATCATTCTGCTGCATGCAAGAAACTCAATTCAGTAACAAAGATAGCCCTTTCAGAGGAAAGGGTTACGAAAGGGTTTTCCAAGTAAATGGATCCAAGAAGCAAGGTCCATTCTAACACCTAATAAAATAGACTCCCAAACAAAAGAATTTAAAAGAGATGGGGAAAGACATATATTCATGTAAAGAAAGATCCAACATGACATCTCAATTTTGAACCCCTATGCCCCAAATGCAAGGGCAACCCACATTCATAAAAGAAAACTTACTTAAGCTCAAATTGCACTTTGAAACATACACAATAATAATGGGGAACTTCAACACATTACTCTTATATTGAAACAGAAAATAAACAGAGAAACAAAGAAACTAACAGATGTTATGAACAAAATGGATTTAAGAGATATCTACAGAACATTTTATGCCAAAACAAAAGAATATAACTTCTTCTAAGCACCTCACAGAATTTTCTCCAAAATTGACCATATAAAGGGAAACAATCAGGTGTCAACAGGTACAAGAAGATTGAAATAATGCCTTGCATTCTATCAGATCACCATGGATTAAGGGTGGACTTGAACAAGAGAAACAACAACAACAACAAAAACCAGACACCCATGGAAACTGAACAACTCACTACTCAATGATTAATTGGTCAGGAGACAAAGAAAGAAAGAAATTAAAGACTTTCTAAAATTCAATGAAAATGAATACACAACATGCCCAAACTTATGGGACACAATGGAAACAGTGTTCAGAGGAATATGCATAGCAATAAATTCCTTCAAAAAGAGGTAGGAGAGACTTCATACACACAACTTAACAGCACACCGACAGCTCTAGGATAACAAGTAACAAACACAGGCAGAGGGATTAAAGGTCAGGAAATAGTCAAAATGAGGGCAGAAATCAATCTATTTGAAACAAAAAAGAGAAATATAAAAATTAAAAACAAACAAACAAACAAAACCCACCAGTAATCTTATTCTTAATAGGGAGAAATGAGTAACAATATTTATTATAGGAAGCATAAGTTATCTATTTTAATATTATAAATATCTTTGTATAGCATCAGTGTTTTTATATGAGAGTAAGTTAATAAAAACTGTAAGCATTTTTTTTGCTCTGCTAGATATTTATTTATTTATTTTAATTGTTTTATCTATTTACACTCCAAATATTTCCTTCCTTCCCTGTCACCCTCCAAGTGTTATTCACTCTGTTCCCCCTCCCCTTTGCCTCTGAGAGGGTGCTCTCCCACCCATCCACCCATCTCTACCTCAACCCACCTGCACCTCTAATTCTGTAGAGATGTAGTCATCTTAAAGGCAGAATATATCAATTTTTAAAAGAACCGCTTTCAGAATCATGATCCATAATCAGTTGCTACTGTGTGGTACACTCCCATTAAGAGTATTCTCTCAGTAGCAATGATAGTTTGAAACACTATATCAAAATAGCAGCATCTAAATTCTGCATATCCTTTATTATTACCAGCTTATAAAATTATAAGCCAAACAGAGCTTGTTGTAGATTGCTGTTGTATATAAAAATTAAAAAAGCACTAAATCAAACTTGGATCCAGAAAAAAAAATCAGATAGAAAACAAATCTCCTAAATGCCTGGACTTGGGAAAAGCACCTGAGTCCTTCTATGTGAACGAGAGCTGCTGACTGACACACTCTGTAGTTTTAAGCAAAGCTTTTAAAAATTCATTGCTTGAACATATCTAGCAAAACTATTGTCCTGGCTAGAGTTGCTTTTTCTATTTCCTAGTGTTATGAAATTTCATAGGAAGAGTTTTAAATTACTCTGGAAATAGCTGCAGGGTATACTATTTACATCATAAACAACATAGTGGCAGGGCTCAAATATTTGTGTCAATCTCTACGACGATACAAATGTGTTTTCCAGTATGTGTTGCAGTGTGTATAAGAAGATATTTCAACAATGTATAAAAAAGTATAACTTCTATTCTATGTAAATTCATTACCTATTCATTTGGAGGTTTCATTACTCTTTCATCAAATCATGTAATTGAGATTTTGTTTTTAGTATTTTTTTTTAATTACAGAAAAATATCAGAAACCAAAGGATGCCTTGTTTGCTGTTTGTTTGTATTTTTACTAGCACACACTTAATCATTAGCTTTTAATACTTCCCAAATCAATATATTGATGAAAATATTTGCTCTTATATTTTCTTATCAACTGACTGTTATTTGTGACATATCATCCTGCTATCATAAGCTAAAGTACCTAAAACTTTTCTGCCTCTTAGACAAAATTCAAACTGAATCATTTCTGCCAATGGAGACCAGAACAACCTGATATCTATGTATCTATGTATCTATTTATCTATGTATCTATGTATCTATGTATGTATCTATCTATCATTTATTTTATTTAATATAATGTATATATGAATATATATTACATTGCATTGTATAGATAGATTAAATAGATGGAGATAGATTCCTTCCATAAAACACTAACACAATTTACTAATTTACATCATCCTTTGACAATCATAAATCCTAATTACAATTACTACAACATTAACTGACAAACTTTTCATGAACTGAAGTTTCTCAAAACCTTCAAGAAGTTAATGGCAATTTTAATTGTGTTTTAATCAACACAAACATATAACCTCAAATCCTAGAGAGTTAGATATCTATACAAATAATAAATATAATATCATAGTTTTCAACAAGAATCGAAACTGATTGGGTAACTGAATATGTAATTTATTCTAAAATTAATGTTGACTTAATCTGTTATTTTTATAAAAGTATTGTTTAAAATAATATGAGCGATAATTAACTCCACATGTATGAAAAGATAATAAAACCTATAATGTGCAATTAACAAGTGCCAATAAATGAAAGGATAAAATTAATTCATGGCTGCTTAGAATTCAAGGCATACTTACACACAGCTGAGATACAACTGGGATACAATGGGCTAGTTTTTCTTTTAAAATTATTTATTTCTGTGTGCTCTTTTCTTTGCTGTACATATCCATGTACTTATAACTGTGCACATTAATGTATTTTTAATGAATGCCAGAAAAGGGTAGACATCTCCTGGAACTAGAAATATAAAAATTTGTGAGCTGTCATATTTTAAATGGAATCCCACCCAGTTCTTCTGAAAGGACAGACAATCATCTTATCCACTGAACTATCATTCAGTGATAAGCTTGTTAATTATTGATAATCTCTATATTTATGTTTGTAGACTGGGTATTGCAGTGGTGGTCTCTTCCATTGTTTCTGAGCTAAGAATACTAATTATCACGAAGCATGAGAAAAAGAAAACAAACAAATAAGAACAGACATTTTCCCTAAGAAATCAGTTGTTACCCATACAAGGTATTTTTCCTGGTCTGATTTAAAAGGATTTCTTTTGTTACTTTATGTTTAGCACTGTCTGAAATTCAATGCCATCGGTAGACTGTATGTCAATTTCTGTGCACTAACACCAAGACTGTAAGCTTTTAGGACATATTTGATATTTCTGCATTCCATTTTAATTCATGGCATGCTGATTGGTACAAAGCAGATGTGCAGTACAGACATGATAATCTTCCACCAACTATCATAAAGAGAGAGTTTTAGAAATATACAATATTTATTTTTTAGATATTTTCTTTATTTACATGTAAATTTCTCCATTCCCAGTTTCCCCTCCAAAAA
>NW_022196896.1:57864539-57869747 GCF_008632895.1 Mastomys coucha | reverse complement strand
CAGCTCCATTGGTCCTTTCTCTAACTCCTTCACTGGGGACCCTGTACTCAGTTCGATGAATGGCTGTATTTTTAACAAAAATAATTTTAAATGTGAATAGTTGGATGGGAAGAGATTGTATGTTTTGTTTTGTTTTGTATTTTAGTTATTTTTATTAGAAAAGTTTTTGTCTAAGCTAAAGACTGGACTAGAGTAAGGACAATTTCTTATTTTTGTTCAAAGACTTTATACAAATGCAAGATCAAAAGGATAATGCATAGTAACTCAAAATAAAATATGACCTCTAATAGATTTCAAAATTAATAATATTGAAGTATAACATTGCTATATATAATATTTTAGTGATAATCAGTATTAATTGTGAAGAACAAACAGCATTCAGTCACAGAGCATGAAGAAAAGAAAAAGAAAAAGGGCTAATTTCAGGAAAAGTATAACAAAGATGATAAATACATGTTATGACATCTTCCAAGGTACTAGGCATCCTGGAAAGAAAATGAATAGCAGTTAGAGGGAGATTATTATAAATATTGAGAAGTATAGAATTACGATAGACCAGGATCCTTTCTTCACTGTGAATGCCGTTCACCTTTTCTTTCACTAAGAGAAAAAGCAGATAAAAGCCACAAGAATACCATCTCCTTTCATTCTCATGTCCTAATTACAATATAAAGTTTAACTGACAAAAGTGTTAGCTTTCAGGAGAAAATTACTGGGACCTTTATAAAGAGAGGAGGAGGAGCAGAAGAGCATCTTGTGCTGAACTATGTCCTTTCGTGTATTTAGTTTTACCTCTCTCTAAAATTAGAAGGAAAATGATAGGAAGAGGAAAGAACGTATCTAAAGGATTTAAAAATATTGTGAGGATTATGTGTTTAGATAGCCCTTGCAGAATTGTCATCGTAATTATATCCAGTTTTTCATACACTGAACACATGAGTTTTTAGCTTTACCTTTTTATGGTTTTCTCCTCTTCTTTTAAATAAACAGAAATCCAGGCAGAATTTCATGCTTCATAGCTTCCTCCAATTGCTTTTCATCACATGTCATTGTTTTCCAAAGCGTGCAAAAGAAATATAACAGAAGTGGTCATTTCTGTCTAAGACTGTAAAAACACCCTCCAACACCAGAAGTCCCATAAAACCTTTCAAATGACACTTAGCAAAGAAATAAGCTCTGCTGATTGGCTTCTAAGTAGGCAATTAAATGTCGAAAGGCAGCTATATGCATTTAGTATACATTTACTAGAGTATCTTGTTTACCATTTCTGTTCACCTTATTCATAGAGAAAGATCATCAAAACACACATGCTGTTGTATTTTAACAATCTAATTTGCAGGAATCAGCTACAATTTTAAGAGTAAACTTTATGACATAATTGAAGTCTATTTTAAAAAGCAATAAAACTCTTCTTTAGCTTAATCAACTACTTGGTTATGAAAATATAATCAAAGGTAAATGTGAGCAAGAAAATTTGCAATATTGCATTGGTAAAGAATCTGTTGTTAAGAGTGGGTGTAGCCATTCTATCCTAGTTAGAGTTAAAACCATTCCTGAATTTGCAAAAATATGGAAAGATAATATAACAAAACATTTTGAAGAAAATAATGATTTCATATTTCCTTACATTGTTTTTAGAGTGTTATTTAAATGAGAATGCACTAGTGTCCTTTTACTGATAGGATCTCTCACTGGATTCTTTATACAATGCAGAGTATCAAGCCTGTGTTTTAATGTTTTTTTTTTTTTCTTAAACACTATCTATGCACTGTGATTTTCATAGCACAACATACAGAGGAAAGCATATGATTTTCTCTTCTGTTCTTATTGTGGACACCAGCCTTGGTAATTCAGTTTTTATTTAAGTAAACAAATTTGGCCTGTTTTTTAAAGAGTTATCCACCTGTTTTCTTCTTTCCTTGTCTCTCTCCTTTTCTTTATCTTTTTTGTTTCTAATGAAAATTTCACTATTATTAATTAAGTTGTTTATTTTCTTGATATCCCAATAGCAGCTTCCCTTCTCTCCTCTCCTATTTCCTCCCTCTTATCCCACCTCTCTTTCACCCCTCCCTTCTTTTTCTCAGAAGAGGGGAAGTCTCCCATGGATATCAACTAATCTTTGAATATTAAGTTGCAGTAACACTAGGCTCATCTTCTCTTATTGAGGCCAGACTAGGTATCCCAGTTAGAGAAAAGGGATCCAAAGGCAGGCAGTAGAGTCAGAGACAGCCCCTGCTCCTGCCGTCAGGAGGTCCACATAAAGACCCAGCTGTACAACTGTTACATATATGCAGACAGTCGAGGTTCCTCCCCACCTCCCCATGCATGCTCTCTGGTTATCGGTTCCGTTTCTGTAGAGTATTTTGCTTGTTTTTTTGTTTGTTTGCTATTTTTGTTTTTGTGTGTGTGTGTGTGTTATTGACATTTCTGTTTCCTATAATCATTCCTCTCCTCCCTCGATAAGATTCCCAAGCTCTACCTAATGTTCCACCATGGGTCTCTGCATCTGTTTCCATATGTGCTGATGGAAACCTCTCAGAGGGCAATTGTGCTAGGCTTCTGTCTTCAAGTATAGCAGAACGTCATTAATAGCGTCTGCGATGAGCTTCTTCTCATGGAATATGTCTCAAGCTGCGTCAGTTATTGGTTGGAAATCCTCTCAAATTCTGTTATATCATTTGCATCTGCATATCTTGTAGGCAGAACAACTGTGGGTGGAAGGTTTTGTGGCTGGCTTGCTGTCCTAATCCTTCCATTGGACGTCTTGCCTGGGTACAGGAGATGGGTTTTTCAGGCTTCCTAGCACCCTTCAGTTGGTAGGAGTCTTAGTCTTAGCTAGTGTCACTCTCATAGATTCCTGGGAGTTTCTACTGTCCTAGGTTTCACACCTCACTCCAGTCCTCTTTCTCTATGTTGCTATCCAATCTGATCCTCACATTCCCATCTCCACTCCTTCCCTCACCCAGTCCCCAACATTCATCTTCCCTGATGTCTGATTTATTTCCCGTTCTCGGTTAGATTCAAGCTTCCCTTTTATGACCCTCCTTGTCATTCATTTAGTTTTGCTGAATCTGTGGATTGTAGCATGGTTAACCTGCACTTTATGGCTAATGTCCACTTACTTATCAGTGAGCTTCGTACCCTATTTGTCTTTCTGGTCTAGGTTACTTCACTTGTGATAATATTTTCTAGTTCCAACTATTGGCCTGCTATTTTCATGGTGTCATAGACTTTAATAGCTGAGTAGTATTCCATTGTTAAAATAAACCACATTACTTGTATCCATTCTTTGATGAATGGGCCTCCGGGTAGTTTCAAGTTTCTGGATATTACGAGTAAAAGTGCTATAAACATATCTGAGCAAGTTTTTTTTTGTTTTTTGTTTTTTTTTTGTTTTTTTTTTTTTTTTTTTTTTTTTTTTTTTTTTTTTTTTTTTTTTTTTTTTTTTGTGGTATGGTACAGCATCTTTTGTGTACATGCTCAGTTGTGGTTTATTTGGGTCTTCAGGTAGAATTACCTCAGATTTTCTGAAAAAACACCATATTGATCACCCAAATGTTTGTACAAGTTTTCATGTCTACCAGCAATGGAGGAGTGTTTCCTTTTTTCTACATCCTCACCTGCATGAGTTTACTTCTTTATAAAAAGCTAAATTTCCAACAGCACTATACTTACGTTACTGTCAAAAAAATGTCCCTGTCAACCTGACAGTTGAGCTGGTAATTACGAAACAAGACAGAGTGACTTGAATGATAGTTTGGTGGCTTAGAACACTTGTTGCTCTTGCAGAGGCCCCAGGTTCGATTCCCAGAAACCGCATGTTGTATCAAAACTGTATGTAGTTCTAGTTCCATTGCATCTACTGCACTTTTCTGGCTTTTGCTGACACTGGGCATTCATGTGGAGTATAACCTTATATGAAAACCAAATATTCAGACATATAAAGTAAATAAATCTCAAAAATTAAAAAACAAATGATCAGGATGAAGGTCATATGGAGCGTGAATGTAGCAGATAAGCCAAATAACTGACAACTTGTGACTGTGACACAAGACGCAGTCACACAGTACATACTTTAATACACTACTCGGAGCATTATGGGAAATTACAAGATATATATTTATGAATTGTTTATTTGTGACATTGTTAATTTATAACTCTGTGGTTGCTGTCAACTACTGGTAACTACAAATGCCAAAACTCAAGTACACAGAAAAATAAGCGCTTTATAATAATAAAATATAGCTATAAATGTGTGTACTTTTAATATTTATAAAATTATAAATTACATACTATTATGAACAGAATAATTAAGTTTTAAATTAATAAAATGGGCTAGTATAATGTGACAGACTGCATTACTGACTAAAACTACCTCTAAGGATGACTACAAATTCATCATTGTGAGGGGGTTTGATCACCGTCTCCCTACTTGTTTTCTACTATGTTTATATAATTCAATTGTCTCACATTTTTGTGTCTTTAAATTGCTATTAGTCTGGAGTGGAGGTGCATGCTGTTGGCTCTAGGTACTCCAGACACTGTGGTAAGGAGGTCGCTTAGAGTTTCAGGTCTGCCTGGGAAACATGGCAAGACCTCTCTCAAAGCATAATTTAATTTAGCAAAACACAGCTGTTAATCTTCCTTTTTATGCCATCAGATAGAAGTCACTTTGCCCTGATTCCAAACATGCAGACTAAGCCTGTGCAAGTTATTTTCCATGAGTATCATCATTAAGATAGTAACAACCATTTACATGTAAATCATGACGTTGCTTTCAAAATCGAATGACCAGTGCCTCCAAATATTCAGAATACTCAAAAGTCTGTAGTTATGCTGAGTCCGTTTACAGTTTAAAGCTATGTAAAAATTATTTCATTAATACTCATTTACTCTGTCTTATCTGAATTCATTCTAACGCTTAGCATTATTAAGTCTATAGGTGAAAAACCACCTTATTATACTATGAAGACAGCAGGAAAATATTCAAAAAAAAAATTTGGTTCCCTTTGTAAAACAGTCAAACAAATGACAGGAGTCAGGAGTGTGGGATAGAACGGGAGGAGACCTCTAGATAGTCCCAGAGCCGGGGGGTGGGAAAGGCCTCCAGAAACCTCTAGATAGCCCCAGAGCCGGGGGGTGGGAAAGGCCTCCAGAAACCTCTAGATAGTCCCAGAGCCGGGGGATGGGAAAGGCCTCCAGAAACCT
>NW_022196896.1:57850827-57864034 GCF_008632895.1 Mastomys coucha | reverse complement strand
GGGATGGGAAAGGCCTCCAGAAACCTCTAGATAGTCCCAGAGCCGGGGGATGGGAAAGGCCTCCAGGACTCAATAGGGATGATAGTAGTTGAAATACCCAACAATAGAGAGATGGAACCATAAGAGACCACTTCCAGTAGATAGATATGGCCCCTAGTTGAGGCATAGTCCCAACCATCCATTCTCAAATTTTATGACCTGGAATTGTTTCTGTCTAAAGGAAATGCAGGGACGAAAATGGAGCAGAGACTGAAGTAAAGGCCATTCAATGACTGGTCCACCTTGGGATCTATCCCATGGGCACTACCAAAGCCTGACACTGCTACTAATGCCATGTTGTGCTTGCAGAGGGGAACCTAGCATGTCTGTCTTTCAAGAGACTCCATCAGCAACTGACGGAGACTGATGCAGATACTTGCAGCCAACCACTGGATTGATCTCAGGGAATCCCTATGTAAGAGTTAGAGGAAGGACTGAAGGTGCTGAAAGGGATTGCAATCCAACAGGAAGAACAACGGTATCAACTAACCCATACCTCTCAGAGTTCCCAGAGACTAAGCCACCAACAAATGGCGTGGTCTCTTCTGTTGCCCCCCAGCACATGTATAGCAGAGGACTGTCTTGTCTGGCCTCAGTGGGAGAGGATGGGTCTAATCCTGTAGAAAATTGATGCCACAGAGAAATGGGATTCTGGCAGGGGTAAGAATGGGTGGGTAGAACACCCTCACAGAAACAAAGAGGAAGGGGACAGGGTGATGAATTATGGAGGGGGACCAGGAAGGGAGCAACATTTGGAATGTATGTAAAAAAATAAAATAATTTAATTGAAAAGCAAATGACAGGGATTTTTGATTTAATAACTTGAGCCAAGCCTACAAGTACACTTAGCTAGAATTTACTACTTGTTTTGTCTAAATAATGCATTCAAATTGTTTTCGGATTAAACATTCAAGTTATTAATGTCCTCATGAATTGATAACTGTGACCTTTGCAAGGCTGATAACAATGATGTCATAGGTCAGTAATAACAGCACATGAACACTGTTGAAACACTGATTGTCTAAATAGTCAAAAAGACAACCATCTATGTACTTGGTGATTTTGTATAAATTGACACAATGTTGTAAATTATCTGTTGAACATGTACCTTGTTCTGTAGCAAATTGTATCAAAAATAGTTTAAAACTGAGGTCAATATATATACTCTAAAGTCTATTCAATTGACATTCAGAAGTAAATATTTCAGTCAACATCAGTATTCAAAAATGCAATTTATATCATTTTCTTTCTTTCAATTTTAAAGATATATTTATTATTTTAACTATCTGTATATCTATGAATTCATAAGCCATTCCTCCAACCCATTCACTCTTTGGGATAAAATATTTAACTTAGCATCTGTTATCTTGCTGATGGGGACATGTCTCAGAAGGTAAGAACACTTATTATACATACATAGGAACCAGGTATGGTACCAGAAACCACATAGGGGGTCTCACCTGTGGGGAGTTGCAGCTGCCACTATATATATATTGAACACCTGGTCTCCGGCCAGAGCAGAGAGCATTGAGATAAACAAGCCTTAGTTGGAAAAGTTGTGTGCCTCTAGTTTGTGATGCAAGCTGGCATGATTTCCCGCAGCCTATTGTGCTTTGCCACGTAACTGATGCTGATTGGGACCAGGGAAAGTATTTAACCCACAAGGGCTGGGGGATGAGAGAGAAGAATAGTAAGTAAGTATGGAGAGATTAGGAGTAAGTATAGAGATAGTAAGTATGATATAGAGTAGTGAGTAAGTATGTATAGATAGTAAATATGTAGAGAAAGAATAGTAGTAAGTATGTATAGAGATAGATATAGATATGGATATAGATAGAATTAGAGGTAAGATGTAAGATTTAGGAGTAAGTATGTAGAATTAGGGCTGGTGATGGGTTAGGGGAGATTTAGGAGTAAGTGTGTAGAATTGGGGCTGGTAATGGGATAGGAGAGAAGATGTAAAGATAGAAGTAAAATGTAAGGATAGATGTAAGATATAGAATTAGGAATAAGTATGTAACTAATAAGATGTAAGTAGTAATTAGTAAGATGTAAGAAGAAGATATAGAATATAAAAGAAGCTAGCTAGTAAGAAGAAGTAAATATGAAGGTTCCTGATTAAACTGCATGGAGAAGGGCTCGGTGTTTGCCTCCTTACTTCTAACTGGACGGGTAAGCCGGCCAACACTCACCAACATTTAGAACTACAATTCTAAATATTCGTATTACTACATATACCTACATAACCTAAAGCTCCACAAATTCAAAGAATTACAAACAATAAATGAGTTCAACTTTTCCTGGATGAATCCTAATCAGATCATTAGCATCTGTCATCTTATAATTATACATAAAATAAATGTTATATACTATGTAGGGGCAGAAACAAATTAAAGAAAAATAAAGAGATCAAATGGATAAATATAATACAAAAATTTTAGTAAGTACAGTCTTGATTTGTGGGAGTTCTTAGTAGCAGACTTTAGCTAACAGATGATAAAATTATTGAAATAATAATTATAATATTAATAACTTATGAATGGCTGGAAGATCAAATGACCAAGTTCATCATTAACTAATAGCTGCATCCTAAAAATCAGTTCCCTTAATATATTTGTTTTGCATAATCATAAAAGTTTCAAATTTAGTGAGTTACTATTTTGAGAAATATTGATTGCTTGAAACTGTTTTTCAAAATCATGTACACATTATGCTATAAAATAAATGGCAATAATTGTTAATCTATCACATATAGTAACATCTCACTTGTTTCACCTATTGGAAGGAAGATATTATCCATATATTAGTTTAATGAATTATAAATTTAAAAGTAACTGAAATATTAGTTTATTTTCTATGAATAGTTCTCAAGATTTTTAAGCAGGTTTAACAATGGTGCCTATGTGGAAATGAATGAAACCCCAATCTTCATATGAATCTTAAACAAGCAGCAGACTCTTGAGCACTCTAAACCCACAAGCGCTGATTGTCTATTCACACTGCCAACAAGCCAGATGGCATTCCAATGTTTAAAAAGAGGGAACACTCTCAATATCCATATAACACCTGCTTGCTCCAGTTATTACATATTGAACAGAGAGACTAAAGAAAGAATGTGTTTTAGCATGTATAATGTATAAGTTTTATGATTAAACAAAGAATGTATATGCATATAATTGTGTTATTCTTCTACCCAATGTGATTGTCTCAGTATATTGGTATTAAATGACATCACAGGCATTGGAAATCATACAATTAAGAAACAACCATTCAGTTTAAATTTATTTCTTTAAACAAATACAAGAGAAAACTATATCTGCCTACTTAGTATTATACAGTATATATTTAATATATTATATTTTAAAAGTTTTAAAGTAATCACTTAGTCTATAAATTTTATTAGATTTGAAGTTATTTGTGCACAGTTTGCTAAAAATTTTTAAGGAATTCCACTTTTTTTCCACACACATGTTAAAATGTAAATATTAGCATAATAAGTGCCTTGCATGCCTTTGGACATGAGAAACTTCCTAAATACTGTTTAGTACTCTTTAGAGTGAACTCTTTCTGAATATGTGTATTATGCAACATGAAGTTGACTTTCTTATAATGTTATTAGAATATATATATATATAATATAACTAACATTATAAATTTGATTGATCTAAACAATAAATTATACAATACAACAAACAGTCAAAAAGCAGAGTTCTGGAGCGCAGACCAATTCAACAGACACATCTTTAACACAACTTCTAAACCTAAAGCTCAGAGACCATTGAAGAAGATAGCATGGAAAAATTGTAAAAGTCGGTGAAATTCTATCTATACTTATAAATTTCTACCCACATGATGGCTTAAGTATAAACTGATCAAGAACAACAGTAGACATGCTACAGTGGCTAAAATGAAGAGGAAAAATCTCATGAGGCTTCAAACCTATACAAAGAACTACTGGGCTACTAAGAAGTACTGAAAGCAGGAAAGGTCTGCTTTGAAAGTATACATCCTGTGTTTAATCTTTAGACTCCATATTTCCCTCAATACTAATGTTTCCACCTCTTCCACATTCTATGAAATATTTAAAGTCTCTAAGATTTTCATCACTCTTGCATTTGTTTTTATTTTTGACAGATTGATCAAAGTACCTATGTACACATGAATATATATGTAATATATTATATATGTGTGTGTACATATATATGAATACATGGTAATATGTATGTAGCTACTTTGTGTATATGCTTATAGTTATATATTAATGTAACCTATTATTTTACAATACATAGATAACTTTATAAAAAGTTACATAAACTACATAAAACTTTATAATTATAGGTATCATCATGTCTTTTCTAGTATCCTTAATATTAGTCATTCCACGCTGCATTCCTCCTGTTATCTTCCCTACTCTACCTCTCAGTTGTTCTTCTTTAAGTATTTAGTTGGGTAATACTACAGAACTTACTGAAAACATGTAAAAAACATTGTAACAAACAAATTTTGTGAGTTCATGATACTTACCAGTTTTAAAATTACTTTCCCATATTCAGAAACTTTTACCTATATAAATAGTATAAAACCGAACTGCCTAATCTATAGTATTTTTAATAATTTTTAACTCCATGAGTTCTTTTTACTTACCCTCAAAGTTAAAGGACAATCATGCCAGAATCATTATATAATTAAAAATCTACAAATTCATACTTTACTAAAACCACGGTACACTATTATTCAAAGTTTTACATCTATAGTTCTTCCTCCATTATGCACAAAATCAAGAATACAATGATATAAATGAATATTTTTCAATTTCTATGTTATTAATCAGAATTGTTGAATTTGAAAATTAACCAGCAAACATGGATTTGTGCTGTTAAATAGGACCTGAGTTTGAACATGTTAATGTTTATGAATTCAAATTTCAGATTGAGCTCCCACAATTGATGTATTCATTAATTTCAGATTTTTCAATTGTGCTACAATACAATAAAAATACATTGTATGAATGTATTATGTTCTCAACCAAACCTAAGTTGTTAAAAAAAAATTTGTTGTCATCCTCCATGATTTGACTTAAATAACTTGCTAAATTAGTGGATTTTTTACCTAAAAATATCCAAAATGAATTTTAATTGTTGCTATTTTAAAAGAACTAAAGCTTGAAAATCATAATCTCAATTATCTCCAGAACAAAATCGATAATTGTTAAGATTAGTCATCAGCCAATATAATTTTAATGATTCATTCTATGTAGTAAAATAATGCAGGGTGTTTTATGTAGAGTAGAGAAAGTGGGAAATATTGGGAGCCTTCTGGTTGAGTATGCTTTTGATAAAAATAATCCTAGTGTATTTGAAAGTCACCAAGAAGAAAATGCAAGAAATCACTAACCATTAGTAGAAATATTTTACAGTTGAGAAAATAATTTATGTGAATGTTAAAAAGAAAATTTAGCAAGGAAAAAATTGTGACTTGCATAGTTATATAATAAGTGTATATGTTTTATATTTTTATGTGGATATTATGGATATATTATGTCAGAAGTATATAAGACTTCTATTCTTATGTTATCTGTATGTCTTATGTTAAAACTAATTAGTATGTGACTGATCTAATTGATAATTATGATAGATTATTGATTGAATAAATAACCTGTTCTTATACAACTCCTCTGAGCAGTAAAATATTACTGATATTTTGATCTGGACATATAATGCATTATAATAAAATAGAAACTATAATTTAAGTATTATACCAAGAGCTTTATTTAACATTATCTTATGATTGTTGAGATCCTAAAACTCAAAACCCATTCATTCTTATTGATTCTATTGCAATCCTTAACAAGGCAACAGGAATGGATAAACATAGGCATGATTTTCACAGATTGTAAGTAACAGTAGTGTCTTAGTCAGGGTTTCTATGCCTGAATAAACATCATGACCAAGAAGCAAGTTGGGGAGGAAAGGGTTTATTGAGCTTACACTTCCATGCTGCTCTTCATCACCAAAGGAAGTCAGGACTGGAACTGAAGCAGGTCAGGAAGCAGGAGCTGATGCAGAGGCCATGGAGGCGCCCTCCCCCCTTAATCACTAATTAAGAAAATGCCCCCCTGGGAGCTCTTAGGGTAATGGTTAGTTCTTATTTTTTTCCCTCCTATGGGGCTGCAAACCCCTTCAGCTCCTTGGGTCCTTTCTCTAGCTCCTTCATTGGGGACCCTGTGCTTAATCCAGAGAGTACACATGGTGGGACACGTGGCGCCAGCTGCATATGTACCTGAAGATGACCTAGTCTATCATCAATGGGAGTAGAGGCCCTTGGTCTTATGAAGGCTCTATGTCCCAGTGTAGGGGAATTGCAGGGCCAGGAAGCAGGAGAGTGTAGGTTGGTGAGCAGGGGAAGTGGGGAGAGAATAGGGTGTTTTTTCAGAGGGGAAACCTGGAAAGGGGATATCATTTGAAATGTAAATAAAGAAAATATCTCATAAAAAAAAAAGAAAATGCCCCCACAGCTGGATCTTATAGTGGCACTTCCCCAACTGAAACTCCTTTCTCCATAACTCCAGCCTGTGTCAAGTTGATACACAAAACCAGCTAGTACAAGTAGCATGAGCTATTTATGTTCCATTTATGTCAGAAAGTGCAGTGTGGCCTATTAGAAAACTGAAACAAGCATATGAAATGGTTTAAGAAAATGGAGGCAGTGACAAAGGAGATGACGATACAGAAGAAAATCACAGACTGGAATGAGATTAGAAACTACAGGCTGTGGGAACAGAAAGAGAATTTGGAAAAAAAATACCAAAGAATATCACAGGTAAAAGAAGATTTTAACATAATTTCATGAACATCAAATAAAATCATAATAAAGTGTTGTGATTTTCCAAGATTTGTTTTACACATACACAGTGGCCATGGTATGTATCATCTATGTAATGACAAGGACAAAGCTATCCACAATGCTGTGTGTATATCTGTAGCTCTCTGCTGTGTGAGTCTAATTTGAACTTTAGTGTAATTTCTACATAGTTTTTATGGTTTAATAAAACTTGCACACATTAAAATGCTATTAAAGTGTTACGCATGGTTAAAAATACTTATAGACTTCTGAAACTGGCTATTATTAAACAGCACAGAGTCTTTAATGTCTTTAAACTTTAGACTAAAAAAGCAAAGGAAAACTCAGATGAGTAAGTGCATACAGAGATAGTAGTGATGTCCAAATATATTTATCCTCGTTTTCTATATACTCATTTGAATTTAAATACATAGTAAGAAAAGTAAGATATAAAGTAAATATATAAGAAAAGCACTGTCTTCTTGTTTTGTCTTTCTAACCAACCATGACTCTTGTCCTGGTGACTGACACAGTGAGTCTTTTCTTGTGTCTCAGGTTTTTCATCTGTGCAATATCTAAGTCACTAAAAGGTCATTTCTGCATCCTTCAACTCTAAAATCTAGTGAATCAATATAACTCAGAAGTTACTAGTAATTAAATTTTTAGATGTTTTTCTAAACAAAATGAAATGTCCAAATGCCTTAACTTAATGGAATCTATTATAATATTAAAAATAGAAGCTGGAGAGCTGGAGAGATTGGTGAGTGGTTAAGATCATTGACTGTTCTTCCAGAGAACCCAGGTTTAATTCCCAGTAGCCACTTTGTGGCTCCTAAATATCTGTAACTCCAGAACCAGAGGATCTGATACCTTCTTCTAAATACCATGATCATCAAGCACACATAAAGTACACAGATATATGTGTAGAAAAAACACTAATGAATATAAAATAAAATAAATATAAAAGTTAAATGAAATCTGGTATATGTTATCTTGAAAAGTGCAGGAATTGCAGTTACAAACTCATAATTGTTTATAAAATATTTTGAGCATGAATTTTTCCATTCCAAGCTCCTCTCAATCTTCCCAACTTCCCTACCAAGTCAACATTATGTTTTCCCTACCTTGGTCTCTTAAAAACAAAGCAAAAAAAAAAAAAAAAAAAAAAAAAAGAAACAAAATGAAGTCAAACAAAAAATTAAAACCAAACCAAAAAAAACTACACATTAAAAATAAATGAGCAAAAGACCATTAATACAAACAAACAAAGAAACAAACAAACTATGATTAAAGTAGGTGTGTCACAATATAAAACATGAATAAACAATGAAAATTAACAGAATTAAAGGGTGGGAAGAAGTATAGGTCCAGATAAGAGAGGATAGAGGTAAAATAAACAGATCATACCTTATACACACCAACAAGTTTCAACTTAACATGAGAAAAACCATTTTGCTATATTTTAAACATAGGATATGAAATTGTAAATTTTCAAGAGAAAACATAATCATATGTGTCTTCATTTGAAAATGTTTTTGATTCTCACAAATTTTATTGTTAATATGACCTTTCACTTTACCAAATTCACCTGAAAGGAAATTCTATTTATTTGAAAATTTAAAACTATGGGATCTGCAAAATGGCATATTCTGTGTGCAACAAAATGATACACATGCACATTAACAACTGCAAACATTTTAAAAAGCTATTTGTAAATTTAATCTGAAGTAGTTAACTCATGTATTTTCTTATGTATTATAGTATTGATAATTTACAATATATTTTTTGATCATCAAGGTGTGCGTTCAAGTTCAAAGGTGTTATGTTTAAGTTTTCCCCTCATTCCTCAATATATTACTGCTTTTTTCTTGTTTTATTCCATTTTTATTGTATATTTTCACATTTTATAATAATATCAATGTCCTTCAAAATTTTATACTAATGTAAGAAGACAGTGAAATCATGAAATTTCTAGGATGAAACTAGAAAATATAATACTGACAAGATAACTTATAACTGGTGAGACAAATGCTGCATGTTCTTGCTCATCTCTGGCTCCTAGTTCCAAATATTGAACTGTGAGTATATATTCTGGAATTAAAAGGAGCCTTGATGGGAGGATGCAAACTACACTGGAGAGAGAAATAGCAATATATGTTGCAAATATGGTGCAATAAGAAAACGTGGTAGTAGGCATTTTCTGGAGAAGAAGGAGGGAAGCCAATAGAAAATTGGAGGGAGGAAGAAGTGAGGAATAATACTAAGAATGTTTGAAAAGCCATGAGGAATCACATTATTTTAGTTATCAAAACTTACATATGATAGTATAAACATATATATTTGCAATTTAAATGATGTTATGCCACTTGGGCTGAAAATGTTCTCATGAGAGCCATAGATTTTACAACAGACCTTTAATACCAGGAATTAAAAACCTCCTTAAGTGTTATTGGTCAAGGGAGTCCAAAGAACTCCCAAATCAATATAGGCTATTTTGTTGCTCTTGGTTGTCTTCAAGAGTTTGAAGGTCAGTATCTATTGCTAAAGACACCATAAATACATTTTCTCACAGGACTTATAGGATTTGATCTGCATCTGACCTGAAAGTGTCCTCTGGAATACTAAGTTGCACAGCACTGAATAATATGCTTGCTGTGAAAAGTGGGAACCAACCAACATTTCTACCAACCTGTGCCACCTACAAATCACAACAGTTAGCTAAACACATAGTAAGAAGTCTCATAGCTGGCAACAGTAGAACTTTTATAATGGTTGTAACCAACAACTATCTAATTGGTTTTCAAGACCTGATGAATAGAAGGAAAATCCTGCCTGTTATTTAAATCATAAACATATACCTGGTCCTATTGAGCTCACAGATCTTAGCGGGGGAGGGGGGGCAGGGGGAAGCCTCTAACTGATGACTTACTAAATCAGCTTAGTTCCTAATTTCACCCTACATCCATAGGTTAGGTATAGTTTTCATCCCACATCAAAGGAGCTTCACATTGCAGTAGACAAAGAGATTGAAAGAAAACTACAACTAGTCACAATGCAGAGAGTGTATGCTGATTGTTGAGCATTCATGTGGAAAAGGGAAGCCGCATGGGATCTGCCCATTCACAAAGCTCTAAAGAATGAATGGCTGACCAAATAGTGAAATCATGAAATTTCAAAGCAATAAAATCAATTTAAATTATATTTTCAGCCATGGTAGTCATTTGTTTAACAGTATTATACTGTTATAAGAAAAGAAAAATTCGATGTCAGTTTGTCTGAAAGAAGTGAATCAGCTGAAACGGTAGCTTCTGATACTAATTAAATTTTGGTGCTGGTTCATGTTTATGATTATGGTGGTTAAAACAAAATTGTAACATATACTATTTAACACCACTCAGTAAAATTAAATTCTAATAAATATTTACAACAGCAAGTTTTAATGAATATGTGAAACATATGCAATAGTTCAACATTCATGAGAATTTCAGATTTTCAGGTAGGCCAAGGGTAGGAAATTAATATAAGATAGGAAGAAACTGCTTTTCTTAATAACTTGGGCCAGTTCACTAATGTTAGGATATGGTACCAGTCTAGATTCCTATAAATAAATAAATAGGAAATTTAAAATGTGATATTCATTCTTACTGTGGTTTATACATAATTTATCCTATAATGAAAATGAATTTCCGGGCATTGGTGGCACATGCCTTTAATTCCAGCACTTGGGAGGCAGAGGCAGGCTGATTTCTGAGTTTGAGGACAGCCTGGTCTACAGAGTGAGTTCCAGGGCAGCCAGGGCTACACAGAGAAAACCTGTCTTGAAAAAAAAAAAAAAAAAAAAAAAAGCAAAAAGAAAAAAGAAAAAAGAAAATGAATTTATGGTTTTCAAAATTTGGTTTGAAACAGAAAATTATATATATATACATATATATAATTATACATATATGCATATATATATGTGTAATCATATATATATATGCATATGTGCATATATACATATACACACACACATATATATATACATACATATATAATAATTATACTGAGTAAGATGATCATGGCCCAGAAGAGAAATGTGGCATGTTCCTTCTCATATATTTATTGATGACAACTTCAAATGTATAGATTCTTTGTTTAGACTACAATTCTTAATTCAATAGAGAACTAATATCTAAAATATATAAAGAATAAAAAACTCAATATTAATCAAATAATTCAATTGAAAAAATAGGGAGCAGATCTGAGCAAAGAGTTCCAAAATGAGGAAACTCAAATTGCTAAGAAATTATAAAGAAATGTGCAACATCCTGAGTCATTGAAGAAACTCAAACTACATAGAGATTTTACCTTATACCTGTAAGAATGAACATCACGAAATCAAGTTCTTCTAAACAGAGCAGAACTAGCAGAAATAGGAACTCAGAGACTGAGGCACCATGCAATGGGCCTGCGTGGGTCTGTACCAGGTGGGTTCCTGGAGATGAATAGAGAATTGAACAAATGTCCCCATCCCTAATCCAGAAGCTATGTATAGTTGATAACTACTTGTTTTAAAAGATTTATGATGGAGGCACCTCGTATGAGTGGATAACGCTAATCTCAGTAGCTATGGGTGAGTACGTGGAGAGAGAGGGGAGGGGAGTGGGAAGAGAGGGGAAGCAGGAGCAAGAGGAGAGAGCAAGAGCAAGAAGGCAAGAGAAAGAGGGGGACAAGCAGCACCTCTTATAGTGAGTCAGGCACACCTGACTGTTGCCAGGTAACTGTGGGACAGAGCCTAGATGAAATGCCAAGAGAAAGTACCAAGAAACATTATAGAAAGGCCATCGGGGAAAAGAAGTGAAGAGTAGGCCAATAAGGAAGTAAGGCAAGAAATGTTCTCGTTTGGGAGTTATGCCAGCTCATTTACTCTCAGAAGCTGTACTTATTTCTGTATATGCTGTGTGACTGACTCATCAATCATTGATGAGGAGACCTATAGAGCTTGTCCTAATGGAGTGGACCTGAAAGCACTAGTGGATACCTGGAGAAGTCATTGTCTTTGGTGATGCAGTTACCAGTGAATTCCTATGTGCCTATGTGGATAGTTTCTCATCACTACCCACTTTATTTGCTATGATTGAACCCAGTGGGTCACAGAGCAAAAGAAAATTAGGACAAGGGGGAACAAAACACCTATGGAAGGAGTTGTAGAGACTAACTATGGAGCAGAGACTAAAGGAAGGACAATTCAGAGACTGCTCCACCTGGGAATCCTTCCCATATTCAATCATCAAATCTAGACACTATTGTGGATGCCAGCATGTGCTGGATGACAGGAGCCTGATATAGCTGACTCCTGAGAGGCTCTGACAGTACCTGACTAATACAGAAGTAGAGGCTCACAGCCATCCATTGAACTGAGTACAAGGTCCCCAATGAAGGAGCAAGAGAAAGGACCCAAGGAGCTGAAGGGTTTGCAGCCCCTTAGGACAAACAACAATATGAACTAACTAGTACCATCAGAGCTCCCAGGGACTAAAACTCCAAGCAAAGAGCACACATGGGGGGACTCATGGCTCCAGCAGCATGCGAATAGCAGAGGATGGCCAAGTCGGTCATCAATGGGAGGAAAGGACCTTGGCTCTGTGAAGGTTCTATGCCCCAGTGTAGGGGAATGCCAGGGCCAGTAAGCAGGAGGGTGTGGGATGGTGAGCATGGGGAGGGAACAGGGAATTGTTTTAGTTTTGGGTTTTTTTTTCATTTTATTTTATTTATTTATTTATTTATTTATTTATTTAGTACTAAATATGAAATGTTTATTTTACAGGACACTGACTATAACTATGATTTATCTAAACTTTGAAGCAAAATCACCATAAAGAAAGATCTTTATGGATAAATTTAAAAATTAAAAATCAAAGCTCTAAGGGCTTTAAAATACTTCTAAAATAAGAAAAATGTGGTGATCTTATGATTTAATATAAACATGGATTAAACTTTATCTCCAATATACTTTCAAATATATTTTCATTCTCAAAGCATTTCCATCTAGATTCTAGATTCCAGAATGTGGATTTTCTTTTCTCCGACCTTTGAAAAGATTCTGTTCCCTTGACAATTGTGCTGAAGAAACTTCACAGAAGCACCTGTTAAACTGCATTTTCCAAGACAATACCAGGCACAGAGATGTCAAGTCATGTGCAAATTTCTGGAATTAACTGACTCTTCCTCAAGCATAGATTTATCAACTTGCAGAAGTCAAAAAGCACATGCTCATCCCCGAGGAATGTGCCAGATGAAGAAGCAGGCAGGCATCACTACTCTGAATTCTATCAGCTTCATGCTTTAA
>NW_022196896.1:57836296-57850771 GCF_008632895.1 Mastomys coucha | reverse complement strand
TATATATATATATATATATATATATATATATATATATACATACATGTGTGTGTGTGTGTGTGTGTGTGTGTGTTCTTAAATTCTCAGAAATACTAGAAGGTTGTAACAATCCACACGGGGAAAATAGGTTGCCATGCATAAAGCCTGATTCTGCACACTCACCATGAATGAGTTTTATAGTTCAGTGCAGACATAAACATTCTGACCACTAGGTTATTTGCCATGGTCATATTTTATTTTATGCTTATTTCATATCATTACCATTCCCAGAAGATATATTTATAATATTTATCAAATCTCCAGAGTGAAATAAGCAGAATTTTACAGAATTTGAAAAAAATATGTAGGATTGTAAATGTATACAAATATAGGTGTCTAAACATAAATGAATACATTACTGTCTGTAGTAGGTTAACACATGATGTATAATTAAAATACTTACATCATTAAAATATGTAAAAGAGTACTTTACAAACTTTACCAAAGTTAATTGTATTTAGATGATCTGAAATTGAACTTCACAAACCCCCTATCCCATCTCTCCTGCTTCTATGAGGGAGCTTTCCCACTCATGGACCCACACCTGCCTTAACACTTTAGCATCATTACCATACACTGGGGCACGGAGCCTCCACAGGACCAAGGTCCTGCCCTCCAATTGATGCCAGATAAGGCCATCTTCTACTACATATGCAGCTGGAGCAATGGATCCCTCCATGTGTACTCTTTGGTTGGTGGTTTAGTCCCTAGGAGCTCTGGGGGTCTGGTTCGTTGATATTGTTGTTCTTATGGGGATACAATCCCTTTTAGCTCCTTCTGTCCTTCCTCTAACTCTTCTGTTAGGGACCCCATACTCAGTCCAATGCCAGAAGAGGACATCAGATCACATTACAGATGGTTGTGAACCACCATATGCTTGCTGGGAATTATACTCAGAACCTCAGGAAGAGCAGTCAGTGCTCTTAACCGCTGAGCTATCTCTGTAGCCCAATAATTATTATTTTTTAAATATATCTGAAAAAATTGCCATCATTTCAGATGCTGTTATAGAAACATAATTAGTTAGTAGTTCATGGACTTTGAGGAATATTAGTCTCTAACAAAGCAGATGGAACTGGACTTAAGAAGGAAAGCATGTGTTTTGTTTTGTTGATAACTAATTTTAATTTATGTTTTGTAAAATCGGTCAAGTAAAATTTCAAATGTCAAAACTCATACACAATACAAAATCATAAAAAAAGAAAATGTAATTTTCTATAGTAGCAAAAGTTGTACCGTTGTTGCAGGAGTTAATAAAAAAAAAAATGAATCCACCCTGCAAACTCCCTTTCCTGCTGTGCCACATTCTTGTGATGGTACCATCAGGTCTCAACACTAAGTTCCAGCAGGTTCTTGTTATTCTCTCCCAGCTATGTAACATGTCACTCACATACAACTCTTTACACACCCCAACAATCATTTATCTAGCTAGTGCCTAGTATCTGCTAGGTAAAGCATGACTCAAGTTATTCTTAAGGCTTTAATATCCGAATTAGGTTTATATAATAAGATCACAGTTTACAAGATGGCAATACAATAACTTCTGAACCAAATAATAAAGACAATATCTTGACCTAATTAATTTAACCTTGTAAAAACCTTAGCCTGGTTATAACCACGCAGTATCTGACTCTTCCTCATCGTCTGACTCCATGATGATCAACTATCCCCTCCTGCTCCTGACCTTTCTCCTCCTCCAACTCAAGCTCCCCCTCTCTATTCCTGTTCTGTCACAGGCCTGTCACTGCCCTAATGTGATTGGACAGAGAAAATGCTGCAGCATAACTTAAATCCTGATTGGTTCAAAAACAGAAATAATGAATTTGTGTTTATAACTCAAATTATTTTTTATGACTTAATAAGATTGTAGCAGATAAGTATTGCAATGAGTTTATGAATATTAATTTTACCATAAATAATGTGTATTTATAAATCAGTTATTGATATAATACTTAAGAAATAAAATAAAAGCCTAGGTCTCTTCAAGATCTGAAGCAATTTCTTTTATGCTGTGATAAGCTACAAGGTAGGTAACTGGAATTAGCATGAAGATAGAATATATTGAAAGAAATATTTTTTTTTGGTCAATATTGATTTCAAAGAAGTAGTTATATATTTTGGAGTGAATTTGCTTTTAAACTTGTAATATTGATTTACCCATAAATATATTTATATTTATTTAAATATGTAATCCAAGATGTGCTTAGGTCCATCAACATAAGTCCTTCCTTTTATGGAGATGGAACACTCACTTAGGGCTCAGCATGAATATGGGTAACTTTTAAAGAATTTGTCAGGATATTCAAATGCAAACAAATCCATGTCTCCATCATTCACGAGAGGAGTTAATGCATAACTCAAAATTAAGACATATGGAACAATTATGATTAGGAGTAACAAAACTGCTTGGTTAAACATTGTTGTGTATTTTTAAACATGAGAGCTTGGTGAATAACACTTTCTCAACATGTGCAACACCTTTGAGTTTGATGCCTAATACTGTGAAAATAAAAAACGTGTGCATATCACACATCTACAGGCAGACAGACAGACCTATGGATAGACTGACAGATTAGGTGATAGACTTGTGAAAACATACACAATATTTCCTTCTTATAAAAAAAAACAAAACACGTATATACTTATTGTAATAACAAATTTCTGGATTGTATTACTATATGTTTTCATCAATTGTCTCATTCTTTATTCAGAAAATGAAGCAATGAAATGATATTAAAATATGTATAATGCTAGAATACTGCCTCAGCCTAGTGCTAAAGCAAATTTTCTCTATACACCATCCTAAGTAACCACTGACTCTTAGGATGACCACATAGAGTTATCCCAGCTTATTTCTGACTACCCTGTTCTTATAATGGAATCAGGGCTCCATTACTCCTCAAGGAACCTCTAGGATTATACCATATACTGGAAAGAGATAACACAACACTTCCCTATTCCCCTGTAAAAAATGTGAAATAGCTATGATATCTGAAACGTGAACTTGTTAACTTTATACATGTTAATAACAAGTTATTTGTATAGTAGTCATACTATCACCATCTTTACACAAGCTAAATAAAGCAAAGCACATCTTACTTTGTAGATATATGTTGAATATTTTGTACAAACACAAATTGAATAATTTGATTTTTGTTTCAAATTGTTACAACCGTTACTCAATAGAAAATGTAAATTACAATATATAAAATATTTTATTTTAAATGGCATAATTACACAAATATATATGTCTTTAGCTATTTAGTTTTACTATAGAACTCTCATTAATTGACATGCATAATGCATTAATGCGTTTAAACAATGTTAACAAGAAAAACTAACATTGAAGCTGTTATATTCACATCCTGCATCCAAGGGAGAATTAATAGTTTCTCATAAAAAAGAATTACCAGATGGCTTAATTAGTGTCATCTTCAATAAGAAATAGATGGTGTTTTTGCATATGAAGCTCAGTGTTGACTGGAGCCCCAGTGGAGGTCTTTTACACTCACTCCATTGGTATGTCTAAATGCCCATTGTTACAAACAAAGGTTGTTTGGACACTTGTTCTAACTTCGCTGAAAGTGTGAACTCTCTAAGGGTAACCAAGGAGGGTTAGCAGACTTACTAAAGGGTCTGCAGTGACTTCTGCAGAATGTAAATGCAGACGTCCTCAGGGAGTTGCATAAAGTCGAGTGCTTCCCTCTGAGTCCTGAGGCTAGGTATATATAGAATGATTTATTAGAAAGTATTGCATAAACTAATTGAATTATTCCTCCTATGGGAAGAAAGGCAGAGTTTTCAAACTGTTGGGAGTTCTGTATCTAGGGTTTACAAGTAGTTTCAACTAAGTTAATTAGAAGGCTTAATGGGAAACACAAAAGCAATTTCTTTTGAGAGAAAATCTAATTGTCATTTAAAGTAATTTTTTTTCATTTTAGCAGCTTCAAAAATTAAAGAAGATGACTACTTGCCCCTACCATTTATAGCAATCCTGATACCCTATTTAATATAATAATAATGTGTTTCTCATAATAATTTAATACTGGAGTTTCAGAGAATGAAAATAACAGAGGACTAGGGTGTTTAGAGAACGAATTTGAATCATGGAGCAATGCTACTGAGTAGGTCATATCAAGACTGGCCTATACTAAACTACTGTCTTTCTTAATATGTCCGCAGTTATCCTGACCATAGTGTAGAGGAGAAGTAAGGTGTTAGAGCTCCATCATGGGATGCATCGCACAAACAAGAGCTTGACTACTTAATGTGTAAATCTCGGCACTGTCAAGCACAGCTGTCTCTTCTCTGGAAGATACTGTTCGTATTCTACATTTGTTCCTTAATCCTCAAATCTTCCAAGATAATAAGGCCTTTCCTAAAGTGAACTGAATTACAGTTTTATTTTACAGCATAGTGTGTTTCAGTTTTGGGTATTGGTATAAATGAACAACGGATAAAAGCTCGGAGAAGTGGCAAGGTGTCGTTTATATATACACACACTTATGTTATATAAATATGAATATGTGTAACAATAATAATTAAATGACAGATGTCATGGATTTGAAATGTGGTTAGTGAGAGACATGGAGAAGCTGTTAGGGGAGAGGATCAATGAGAAAGGTATAAATACATAGCATTCATGCATGAAATCCTCAAGTTATTAAACAAAAAGGATGGCATGGAAACTGTGTCACTCAGGGTAGAGTAATTGCAACAATAAAGTGTTTGAGGAAGGTCAGTAAGCAGTGTCAGAGTGTAATGAACAATACCATCCTCAAACTGTTTCCCTCAAGGATTGTGGTGGTTTCAGCGAGAGACACTCGGAGATTTATATATTTGAATATTTGGTCCTCATTTGGTGAAACTGGTTTGGAAGGATTAGGAAGTGAAGCTCGGTTGGAGGATGTAAATCACCAGGAGCAGGCTTTGAGGTTTTAAAGCTGACATCATTCTCAGTTACGGCCCTCAGCTTGCTACGTACATATAATGATGTAAGCTTCAGGTACTGCTCCAGTACCATGCTTCTCTGCCTGTCACCATGTGTTTCACCATGGGGGCCATAGATATCAGTTACCTGCAATGGTGAGCCCCAAAGGAAATGTTTCCTCTTATGGATTCTCATAGTCATGACACGTTGTCATGGCAATAGAAAAGCTACAAAAGATGGGTTTCTAATTTAAGAAGATAGACCATTCTCTGCTGTGGTTAGTATATAAGAGCTGGCTGTTGGATGGTTATACTCACCTTAAATCTTGAAAAAATAATCTGATGGGCTTTCAAGTTAAATAAAAATAAAGTGAAAAGTTAGAACATGTTGAGGATGTTCCTCTCAAAAATTTCACAAGTAGCTCAGTAAATTTAAATGAAGAAAAACAACTGTTTTCATTGTTAGGATTCAACACATATTAATATAAATTAAAGAATAATACAAAGTGATCTACTAATTTTAAATAAAACAACACAATTTATACTTAATTAAATACATAAAAATACACATGTAATGCATTCTACACACCTGCACAGAGACTTTACATAGAACACAAAGTTAAGTTGTCTGTCTTCTTTTGTTGAATGAAATTTCTTTAAATATTCTTCATATTTATTAATTAATTAATTTTATGTCAGTTTATATTATTTCACATTTATAGAAAATTTAAAATTAAAAGTCATGGAAAGTTATTTAAATGATATTTATATTTATTAATTAATTCATATTTATATTGATATAAATTTATAGTAATTCATATTTATTGAATTAATTCACAGTTCATGAGAATTTAATATTATTCATAATTTGAAATAACATATGGGAAATAAAAGGGAGAAGGATAGCAGGACAAATATAAACAATGTTGGCAAAAATCTATGGGAAGAGAAGTTGGCAAGAAACCCAAGTGTAAATGATCCTATGTAAGGGTGATTTATCTTGTTAGTGATCTGAGAAACTAAATTAGAAAAATGACATGACATGTTTTCCTCTGAGTATTAGTCAACACTTTTTCAAAAATGACTTCATTTAATAGAATGTATGGAATCTGGCCTGTTCATACTCTCATTAAGTAAGTGTGGTTTTTGAGCATTTATCTGGAACACTTACAAGCTATTAAAAAGTATGAGTCAGGATCCCATCATGCATTTTAATCAGGTGACACTAACAATATACTATATGAAAAAAAATCTGTCATTAAGGAGTGTCAGTAATCACTTCAATTGATCTTAGAAAAAAAGGATACTAAAAAGTAATCACTTATATAAGAATTTGAACTCTTGATTCATGGTACTGGAATGCATATGTTCATATGTACATACAGACATGTATGTAAAGGTAGTGTTTTACTTACTGATACCTTTAGTCACAAGAAACAATTTGGATTTAATATTGCCAAGGAATATTATATAAAAAGATCACAGGCAGTATTAACACTGGCAAAATTTTCAGATTAACATGTTGTTGGACCATGAAAAGCAGTTCTGGTTGAGCGAAGCTTACTCCAGAGACCCAGTAGAAAATTCTACAAGGGACAGAACAGTAAGCTATGCCCCCAGACATTAGGCTGCTGACACCATGAGCCCTCACTCCATTATCATGTGGCTAGCAATCACGTAGACAATGCCCCAAGCTCCCACTCTTCTGGCTGGATTTCTACCCCCACAGTCACTGACTACAGCCAGGTATGCCCTGCCCCTAGGAACAGGAAGGTAGCCCAGCCAACTATAAAAGGAGCTGCTTGACCAATCCTCTCTCACAAGCTATTGCTCTATTGTCTCTTGCCCTCTTTCTCTACCTCTCCTTCCCTCTCTCCATGTGGCCATGGCCTGCCTCTATGTTTGTACCTTCTCTCCCTTTCTCTTTCTCTCCCTTTCTTTCTCTCTCTCTCCCTTTCTCTCTCTCTCTCTCTCTCTCTCTCTCTCTCTCTCTCTCTCTCTCCTCTCCCTCTCCCTCCCTCACTCCCTCCCTCCCTCTCTCTCTGTCTCTCTGTCTGTCTCTGTCTCTGTCTGTCTCTCTGTCTGTCTCTCTGTTTCTGTCTCTGTCTGTCTCTGTCTCTCTGTCTGTCTGTCTCTCTCTCTCTCTGTCTCTCTGTCTCTCTGTCTCTCTCTCTCTCTCTCTCTCTCTCTCTCTCTCTCTCTCTTAGAATAAAGACAAGAACTATGGACTGCCTTCTTTCTTCTAGACTCACCATCCTGGAACAATGGCTTAGGCCTTTCCCTAAAGAGCAGTGTCTAATCTCCCATAGGAAAGCTTTCCAGTGTTTCCAGCCTGGAGACTAGACTAAGGACTCTCACCTGTGTAGGAAACACCGGGCACCGCCTTTTCACCCTGTCCCTTTATCCCTTTGGACCCCGGGGCTGACTGAGCTGCTCCAGGTGCCTCTACTTCCTTCTCAGCTCTTCCTTGGTGTCCAGTGGATGCTGACGACTGAGAACCCACGGGACTGCCCCCTCCCACTCTCGCGGACTGGGATCCCATGACTTCCCACAGCCAGACCCCCACCCAGCGGCATGGGCAGTCTCCTGCTTCTACCTGGCCAATGCCCTGAGCTCTAGCAGGATGCGGATCTCCCTCCCACCCCTTTACTTCCTCACTGCCCACTGCTGAGCCATACAGTATGTTATAGGACTAATCTACTATTAATGGAGAAATTTACATTTCTTATTTCTCAAAAAAAAAAAAAACCTTCATTACATGGAAGTGTTCTAATGTTAATCAGTGTGTACATGCTGAGTAACTTTCTCTACCTAGTACAATTCTTAGAGGAACCAGAGTTTTTTATGATAATACCACGATTCCAGAATAAAAGTACTACAATTATAGAGATAACTGCAGATGTGAAACTTAAAAGCCATCTAAGCTTGTGTTGATGCTCTACTCCCATCTTTAAGTTTAAGGAATATGTCATATTACAAGCGTGAGGAGAGAAATGCCTAAAATGAAACTGTGAGTTTATTTTTTTATTTATTTATTTTTTTTTTTGGTATTTTTGAGACAGAGTTTCTCTGTGTAGCCTTGGCTGTCCTGGAACTCACTCTGTAGACCAGGCTGGCCTTGAACTCAGAAATCCTCCTGCCTCTGCCTCCCAAGTGCTGGGATTAAAGGCGTGTGCCACCACCCCCGGCTTGAGTTTATTTTTTAATAATTAATTATTTTATTTATTTACAACCAAAAGGTCTGCCCTTCCCCATTCCTACTCTCCACGCTCTTTTCCCCATCCCTCTCCCCTTCACCTCTTAGATGTTGGCCCCTTGGTGTCTCCCTACTCTGGGGCATCAAGTTTTTACAGGATTAGGCACGGGCAGCACCAATCCCTGACACTATTACTGATGCTATGATGTGCTTGCAGATAGGAGCTTAGCATGGCTGTCCTCTGAGAGTGTCTACCAGCAACTGGCTGAGACAGAGGCAGATACTCACAGCCAAGCATTGGACAGAGGTCGGGACCCCTATGGATGAGTTAGGTAAAGGATTAAAGGAAATGAAAGGGATGGCATCCCCACAGGAAGGCCAACAGTGTCAACTAACCTAGACCCCCTGGAAGCTCTCAGGAACCAAGCAACCCACCAAAGAGCATAAACAGTCCAAGGCCCCCAGCACAATAGTAGCAGAGTGTTTAAATGTTTTGACACGTCCATTAGAGGAAACTCTAGAGAGCAGTTGAGTCATTGATAACCACTGAAGAAATTACCTGAACACTACAGAAAGCACCATGACCTTTAAATAAAACTCTTTTGTAGCTTATCTTATTATTATTTTATTTTTCTATTTTTATTAAAGTTTTCAAAATTAAAGTGTAGTTCTATCCTGGCTCTCATTCCTATCTACCTTCCAACTCTGGACATTGTCCTTCTCCATCTTAAATCATTATCCTATTTTATTTATTATTGTTGTATGTATTCAGACCTGCTCCTCTCAGATCATATTTTGTCTCTTTATTATAATTTGTGAAAAAGATCATTTTCAAGGCATCCCTTATTTCAATATATATGTGCATATGTGTGGTTATATGTGTGTATCTTTCTGATTTATTTAGTGATATATATAGTTTCCCAGCTGACCACTTTGAATTAGAAATATAGACTTCACTGTAGCATATTAATTCGATTATAAAAATTAGTTTATTATTTATTTTTGTACTTGTCCTTTCTATATTTATCCTCAGTAATTATTTCAGTGCATCTCAACACAGGCTTAAAAATCTGTATATATAGACATAAAATCATAATTTAACAGAGTTTCACTACTGTAGTTTTTTTTTTCTTTCTTTTCTTTTCGAGTTCAGTTGGAAAAAATAACACCCTCCCACGAGGAACTGAAAGTAAATCCTATCTATTCCTGCTTCTTATGCTTGAAGGTGAACTGACTGAAAAGATGGATCAATTTTCATTTGCCATTTTCCCTGTGGCTTGGACAGAAGCTACAGGACGAAAAGTGTGCTGGGGACTGAGATGTGAAAGTCAGCTATAGCCAAATTTCAGTGTAGTGAGTTAGTCACCTTAATCCTCCCTTTTCTGCTTACAGAATCAAAGGCAATGATAAAAAAAATAAGATTTTGTTGTAGCAGGCAGAAAGGGGCCTCTGTGATAGAATCTTCCTTTTCTTTCTGAGTCTTTCCCAAGCATCATCATTCTGGGTTTGTATGTGAAAAAATATATATTCACACGATGGGACTCATTACACAATTCTACAGTCACATGATATCTTCCATGCACAAAGATCTAAAGGAACCTGTCTAATTATAACATTTATCACTATGTATGTGACATTATCTCTTCACAGAGTAAATATTGGAATGACTCATCATTGTACCTGCTACCTCTATTGCTATGTGAGCTTACCTTGAAGCATATTAAAGTCTAATTAATCTGCATGTGTGAAATGTATTTTATGCTAATGAACAAGAATAAAAGAAAGAGAGATAACGGATCAATACATTCTATTAGTTAAAATGAGAAACATCTGTCATCTTAACTGTACTTAGCTCTTGTTTTATGAAAGAGCATAATTACAATAATAATCCTTATCAGATTTCCCTTGTCAGGAAGTCTTAAATATTGTGAGTTAGACATATTTACACCAAATTAGTAACAGAAAAAATAACCATAGCCACTTTCTAGGTAGACAAGGATTTGATAATGATCATTTGCTTCAACTGTTTCAGTGTGTGTCCTAAAAACCCACTTTCTATAATCTCTGACCTAATGATTGACATCACAAACAGAGCCCCATGCTGCAGAGAGGGTTCTGATCCATTCATCTATAGTTAACCCACACCCAACAATTACAGCAGAAGAGATAGCACAAAGGCAAGCTTGATTAATGATAAGACACAAAAATCGTTCATTCTGCCAGGTATCACCCCCTCCCCCAAATTAATACCAGCTGTCCTTAATGGCAGCATGGTTTCTTGTCAAAGTGGAGAATGATTGTCAGGGTTAACCATGTTTAAGTTTATGATCTCTCAGACAATAGTGAGGGTGAAGAAATAAACAGAGACTTAATCTACTTAAGGGATTTGTTTGCAGTGTGAGAAATCATGCCTTGAGATTGCTAGCAGAAGCGCAAAGCAGAAATACATTATATTAAGTTGTCACTGTGAATAATAATTCCAACTTTTAAATGGCTCTGGAGAGCTAAGTGTTTCTTACCTATAGGAATTAAGAAAGAGTTTAAAGTTTCTGAAGTTGGTCTTGTTGAGTTCATTAATAGCCTATCTGAGATCTAAGTGTAATCCAAGTTTGGCAAAATACCTGTGGTTTTTCAAAGACCAAGTTGTGAATATTCATTAGGCCACTTCTGTGCTCAACTAGGGGTATTAAGGATTACAAAATTCAATGTTAATTCAGAAGCACTTTATCAGAAGGGCAATGCTAAATGCTGGGAAGATACAGAGGTTCTAGGAAAAGACAGAAGCAGAGTTAAATAAGCAAGATCAGGTTTCAGGCTGCCTGTGGCTTGCAGACTAGAAAACATGAGGAATCATCTTAAAGGCTAGAATGATTCACTGCACACAGGGATGCTGAGCAAATGCTTATAGAAATTGTCACTGGACACCTACTGATGTACTAGACCTGGAGCTGAAGGGACATTATCTTAAAGATCTTCAAGCCTGCTAACTTTAGTCGCATTAGAAGCACTAGTTAATGAAAAAGGAAAGGTGTAGGTAGATAAAGTTTCATCATCACTTAGGAACAGATGAGAACGGAAATCAAAGTCTTTCCATTTGAGGGTCTCACGTTGTTTTACACTATCTACTTGCTATCACTGATAAGTGCGCTTGTGCTATAATATGCTATACTTTGGATCAAAACCCATAGCTCTTAACATGAGATGAAGCTGAGTGCTAGGCACTTGCCTAGCATGTATGAAGTTTTTGTTCAAATTACAATCTTGCCAAGAACAAAGCAAGAAAGAAAGAAACACAATGACTTGGCTCCTGTATCTGTTTCGGTAAGGGTAGAAAATGAGAACAAGTCAACAAAGGTGGCTATTTAAAATTCATGAGGGAACTAACAGCTGCAATTCATATGCTTTGGCATGTGTCAGATGCACTAGATTAGAGAGGTTCGTGACACAGATTTTTCACTCTTCTTATATGACTAGAATGAAATACGGAAGTGCAGTCTGGTATGAAGGTTAGTGGAGCATGTTATACCACACACATTGGCCTCACTGATCTAAACCAATCTTTGCTATCCCATTTTTGCTGGGCTCACTGTTTCTACATGATTTGCTCATGAAACAAAGGTAGTTCTTAGAGTTTTTTTGCCATATTTCCTTGGCCTAACAAAATCATTTCACATCTTCTAACATACCACAACATAAGAAATGGCCGGGCTGCAATTTTGATAGCAACAATAGTGAATACAGATGTATTATATAGTTATTTGTAAACAAGTATTGTATATTAGTGTTTCATACATTTGTCAGGACAATAAATCAAAAGTGGTGTATATTAAAAACAAGCACCCCAGGACTTTTTAAATGCTTCACACATTCAGTCACTATGATTTTCTTAGTAACATATTAGTAACACTATGCTCAGTGGGTGAGCAAAATGATTTTGGACACTGCTGTGCAAAATAAAATGTTGAGTAAAATGTTTCTTTGTATGACTTTGCACAAGGCTATCAGACAACATCAAGATGGCCATGGTCGGTCTGTTTTACTTTTCATGAGGTGAATTGGTAAGTGCCACTGTGATTATAATTTGACTTGCTAAGCAGCTTTCCCTGAGGGGAGGAATGCAGTCATCACTTGAACAAAGTGGTGTGGTTCTGGTAAATCCTCAGGTTCCTGTTTTGACACCACTGCTCTTCAGTATCAAAGGTGACTCTGCTTTACCTTCCTAAGTCTCCCTTCTTATGCTCGCTCAGATTGCAGAGTCACTTCAATCTCTTTATGTCTCTTGTCACCAGGCTTTGTGGCTTTTTCCAGTTCCAAGAACTCTTCTTTTCCAGATACTTAAATAATTCTTCATTTTCTTGAGGTACAATTTTTTGAGTGAAATTATTTGATCATATTATTTAATATCATATTCTCTCTCTTACCCACAATTACTATTACCTGTTTTATTCCTTTCCCTATCTTATTACACAATCTCCATATAGAATCTGAGAGTACTTTCTATCAATTAAAAATCTTTGGCTATACCTAGACAAGTAGCAGTGCAGGTAAGGACACATAGTGGTTTTACCTGGAATCTTCTCTTAACCAATCTCAGCACCCACCGTAGGTTTCACACAACCTCCTGAAACTCCTGCTCTAAGGGATAAGATATCTTTCCCTGGCCTCTAGGAGCACATCCTTCACACAAATACCCTCACAGAGAAATGCAAACATTCACGTAAAATAAAATAATCCAAATAAATCTTTAACAGAATAAAAATAATATTTTACTCTGTGTAACCACCATTGCAATCCGAGTTGCAGGAATGAATAGGTTTTACTATCACTGATTCATTGCTTCAGCTCTTCAGTTATCTGTCAAGAGCACATCACAGTTTTCTGTAGATGTGTGGGAGCTTATTTCTTATATATCAATTCCGTATTTTTTTTCAGAGTCCCAGTGTATTCCATACCAAGAATAAGAAAGTCATTTAGAACTGGGAGAAACTGGTGTTCTTTGAAAAGTCGTGAGGACCAGAATCAGGAGTGAGAGGACAATGATGCCTTTAAAGCACATGCCTGAGAGGTGGGACCTACCTGAGTAGCCAAAGGGAAGGGTTTAAAGGGATCACTACTTATATTCTACTATAAACCAACAAATCTTCATTAGCAAAAAGAAAAGAGGGAAAGATGGGAAGGTATTGAACATAGCTACCTACTGAACTAGTCAAAATTTATCAACAACTTACATGTCAAAATAGCTAAGTCATCTCCTAGAAGCATACAGGAGTCAGACAATATTTATTTAAATGTATTAGTAACATGATCACATGGGTTTTTCATATATTAAAATGGAATTCTTTGATATGGTTTTTAATCCTCAAACAAGCACAGAAGAACAAGTATTTAGCATTCTTTAGCTGTCATCAAACACTTGGAGAATGTTTCTCAGCTCTTTGTCTGCTTTTTCTTTGTTTTTACTACTAATTAATTTGTCCATATATATTGATGTGTCATTCTCAGTTTAGAATTCTTCCTACAGTCCCTGTTTACCCAGCATTTGTCAGTCTGCATCCAACGGTGATCAGCAGATCATTAGGGAATTCCTGGGAAGAGAACTGTGACTTATATAAGACACACATATTAGTCCTTCCTGTCCCGGTATCCTAGTTACCCCCAGAACAAGAGGTAATGTTTTAAATGATAGTAAGGGTATAGTAAAATACTATATTCTACTATCACATTACTAGTTTATATATATGTCTTTAATTTCATAGTAGATGATCACCTGTGGAATTGGAACCTTTCATTATTTGGCATAATTATATCAAATCCTCTTCTGCCTCAATATAAGTTTTTCAAAATTTATTTGCCATTAGACATCCAAGAATGCTTTTATGGCAAAGCCATTAAAATGGGTAAATTGACAAGTGTGATCAGTAAATCTTTTTTTCAGTAAATCTTTATATTCACCAACACTTATAATTAGTTATATGTCTATCATCTATCTGTTATCATATCATCTATTTATATCTATCTCCACCTATTTATCACTTATATTTTCCCAAACTGTATTTTTTTCAAACTTTTATTGCATTATGATGAGAAAAAAATACATGATTTCAATTTATCTGAATTTGTTAGCATTTAAAAACCTATTTTAATTAAGTAGAATTGAGTCACACTCTTGTTCCCCTTTTGTACCACCGCTCCTCCCATAGATCCCCCCATTCAATACCTACAATATCTTTTTTGTTGTATTCCTTAAAATTTATAAAACATTATAACAATAAAAGTAAGTATTATAAAAGTTGTTTGATATAAAACAACAA
>NW_022196896.1:57766715-57835981 GCF_008632895.1 Mastomys coucha | reverse complement strand
GTGTAGGTATTAAGATGGTCTATCCATAAAGTCATTCACCAACTGTTTCAATGAACAATGGTTTTGCTCTATCAGTAATGTGCTTGGCATGCAACCTAGCACACACAATAATGTCTAGGACCTGCAAGCTCTTAATAGCTCTCTACATTGTATGTCCCACATGATACTTGTTTGGTATTCGAAAAGGTTTCACCCTGTAACCCAGGCTCTGGTCAAATGCACAAATCTCATGCCTAAGGCTTGGAGTATTGAAATGTGAGTGTCTATCCACTACAACTAAAGACTTGACTCTATTTATTTAGCATCCTGACAAAATTCTTAAATATTCTCACTTTATAAAATAACATTCTTAAAATTACTTTTGATAGAGGTTAACAAAATGTGAGCTAATATTGTCGCTTAAGTTCCTATTTATTGTGATTACTACTTTCCTACATTCCTAGTAACTAAGAACAGGTGACTATTGGTGTTCATTTTATACAAATATCACATACAAAATATTTCATGTAGTCAATGATAAAAAGTTCATTTATTTTATTATAATATTATAATACATCTAAAATTATTTGAGTATTTTATAAATGCCTATCACATGCATATTAGTGTAATAGTTAAAAATGACCTATTTGGGGTAATGGAGGTATGAAACAATAAATATGTATGCAATTAAGGATTACTAACATTGAAAATGGACATTTGTATGTATGTTTGAATCATAAAATATACCACAGTAATAAGAAATTTTCTGACCAAATATAAAGATTTTTCTGTGCCAAAGTTCTTAGGAAAAATTATAGAAATCATATAAAAGCTATGCTGGCAAGCAGTACAGCAGCTGTTGTTTCTAAAGAATAATTGCAGGATTACAATCTTGTTTCCAGCAACATAAATCCAGGTAAGCAAGCCCCTTCACAAACACAGAAGTAAAATAATATCCTGAATTAATTCAGAACATAAACAAAGCTTTAAATGAAATAAAGAAAACAGAACATAACAAAGGGACAAAAATAAATAGAGAAGAAAAAAACAACAATGATCGAAGTGAAAATTTCAGTAAGTCTAATAAAATCTCAGTGGAAAGCCTCACCAAGAGAATGGATTATGTATAAAACAGAATATCAGAGCTAGAAGATAAGGCAGAGGAACTGAATCATTGACATAAAGTCAGTGACAATTTATTTTTCAAATATAAAGGGAATCTGTGAGTTCTTAAAAAGACCATGAAAAAGAAATCAAATCTACAAACCACAAGCATAGAAGAAAAGCAACAAGAATTTCATGCCAAAAGGATGGAAAATACATTCAATTAAAAAAAATCACAAAAGAAAATTTCCACAAACTAGGGAAAATGATCCAGACAAAAGGCATTACAACAGAAAATTAGAAAGGATCAGAAAAGAATAAGAAAAAATAAGAAAGGAAATTCCGGAGCCATATGGTTGCCAAAGGGATGAGGAGAGCCAGCATTCCTCAGAGGGTAAGTGGGACTTCTGTTTGAGGAGACACATATCCAAGGTCTCAATACAGAATGAGTACCTTGACATGGTTAATCATGTCTGTGAAGAAGCAATCTGGTTAAGTCACTGTGTAGAAAGGATGCAGCTTTCAGTCCAGGCAACATCTGGCCAGTCAATGCCACCCAGGCTTTGATGTGGTAGAAAAGAGTAAGGGGTGAATGCATGCTATTCCTGGGATGAGAAGCATCATCTGCTTGATTCAGAACCCTATAGGGCCTCAATGATCAACATGCAAATGGTGGACAATGTGTTGAGTAGCAAGATGCTCCAGAACTGATTCTCCATTGCCATAAGGCTTCCTACATATGTACTCCTCACTTAGATTGCTGAGCCCAATGCTCAGAAGGTAAACAGGGACCTCTGCCATATTCTGTCTCTTGATGAACAGTATTGTACTAAGCTCAAAGCAATACTCCAAGCGAACAAGGAAAGCAATCACTGAAGCAGTGAGGAACAATCAACCATCAATGCAAGTTGGTTTTCTCAGGGAAGGGCATGATCACAGAGATGGAAAGCTAACAAGCTCTTTCCTTCCTGACAGGTCCATTGGTTGCTTTTCCACGTTGTGTTAAGACATTATAAAGGGCATGGTAAGGACACAGGAGAATGAATTCAGGGAGGTTTCCTTGTTTTTGAGCAGGACTGGGGCATATCCAATGTTCAAGGCTTTCTTACCACAGATGCCAATGCTGGAGGGCCTTTACCCACTCCAAATGCCAATTTATTCTGGATACTCTGGAAATTTCTCTGCCATTGATACCTGAATGTGTTGTCTCTCAGTGCCCTGTTCCTCTGAACTACCTTCTTCATGCATTTTGACTTTTCTTAGAAGCTTTTGTCTTCAAAAAACAAAACAAAACAAAACAAAACAAAACAAAAAAAAAACAGGAAACCTAGGCCTGGGAACTTACAGGCCACAGAAGGTCTTAGGTGGGTGCAGCAAAGAATAGAAGTCAATGGGACTAAGTTTAGGTCTCACAGTCAGTCTCTAGGATGCAATTTGGTGACATGCAACACAATATCGGTATTCCTCTTGATATCCCCACATGTCATACAAGAGTGCCCCTTGAATTATTGCCCAGAGGGTCAGAGGAGATAAACTCCTGCTGTTGACATCATTATACAATCTGTGGTTCCCTACAGCTCACTACTTGTGTGGTGTGTTTAACCTTCAGATGGAACTTACCATCACTTAACTCAAGATGCACTTAAGCAGAGGTGAGAAGATATTCGCTGTGGAGCCTATGTGGTGTTTGCCTAGAACTGACTCACAGGTGGGTAGGAGATATTGCAACAATATGAGGTCAGTAGATGGACAAGAAAAGATATGTAATCCACCTGAACAGTGTCATCGAGATGTGGCTGATGGGCATGGGGTTCCCCCTAGCAGGTTGACTACTTAGTGGTGAGGTAGCAAATGAAGGCTAGGTATTTTAATCTTAAGGACAGCATCAGTGATGGACTTCTGACACCATAATTTTCCACAAACACTACCACCATATTGTGTTTGTACTTCAAATTCCCAAGGCTATAGGGAACATTTTTCATTCAAAGTACTACAGTGGCTTTATTAACAGTATTTCAGACATTTTGTGCACTCGATTTCTAGTATGGGATTTTGTGGAACCCATGGAGATGGAGCTTAGCTAGAAGATCTGAGTGACTGGAGGATATAGAACTTTTAATGCAGTGTCACAAACCACTTAGCTACCATGTTCTATAGGACAAAAGATTTTCCCACCAACATTGCTTCTCTTGAAAGCCTATGTACAAATAAACCCTTCCTTACTAGAGCTGATACTCTTCTGGGATTTGGTTGTATCCATGAGAAAAATAATCAGGGCACTGGTTATAGTATAGAAGGTGAGCAAAACAATTCTCAGTTCTGATTGGTCAGTTGCTTGTGCTGACATTACAAGGAGGCACTATGGGTCATGCAGCAAAACCAAAAGTCATGACTATGAGGAAGGGGCTGGGGAAAATAAAGCAAGGTTTATAAGGAAGATAACAACATAAAAGAGGTTGGGTGGAGGGGATCATCATATGTTATGTACACAGGTGATATTGTCAAAAAGCAACTAAAAGGGAGAAAGTTTCTAACATAAAATTTTAGGAAAGATTTTTTTAAGGTTTCAATAAAAAAATACAATAATATTTAGAATACATAAGGTTAAAGTAAAATTACATTTATTAGTAATATATAATTGACAAAATAGCAATAAATGATACTAACTGTTTGAAGCAATGGATTAAACAGTCATGAATTAACCATTTAATTAATTGCTATTTCACTATTATAAATGGGTTATTTTTATCTTTTTATTTATTTTTTATTTATTTTTTATTTGTTTTTTATTTTCAAATGTCTTCATATAAATAGTACTGGTGTTTTCTTTGTCTATAAAACTCCTAGGGTTGCTGGGCAGTGGTGGCACACACCTTTAATTCCAGCACTTGGGAGGCAGAGGCAGGTGGATTTCTGAGTTTGAGGCCAGCCTGATCTACAGAATGAGTTCTAGGACAGCCAGGGCTATACAGAGAAACCCTGTCTTGAAACCCACCCCCCCCAAAAAAAAATCCTAGGGTTGGATAGGAGTTTTAAAGATTAACTAAGTAGCCTTAGAAATTTGGGCAAAAGATACATATCAATAAATATTTGATGATTAAAAATGATGATATTTATCATTTAAATCTTGATTTTTTTTTTTATCTCTTTATAACACTTATGGAAATCCTAGGTGTCAAGTCACTTTGAAATGAGAGCTTCTCTCTCTCATAATTCATTACCATACAAATATGGTGTGATATTAAAAAAACTTTATATTTCATTGAAAAAGTCATGAAAATTATTACCATGTCATCATAGAAACTTTTAGAAGAAATTCAAATTAATTTTCTCAAAATTAATACACACAAAATTCTGATTCATACATGTTGCTTATTGCTTTCAGCAATAACACAAATCAATAAAGGCATATGAAATTAAATTTTTAATCAAACAAGTATATGGAGAGATTTGGAAAAAGAATTGTATAAGGTCTTTAATTTTCTGTAGCTTATGCTTAAAACCATAATTCATATTTCATTTTTAATCAACCATATGAACATTGATTTAAAATGAAAGATGCAAAATAAGGAAAATATTAACATTTTTAATACAGCTCATAGGCAAGTCAGATAACTGTTATACTGAATAATTACTTTGTATCTTAAGAACTGTATATTCATATTTTAAGTATTTTCAGAACTTGGAAACATAACACATATAGACATGCACATGAATTTACAAATTACTGATGTTAACACTGGACTCTGTTTCTAATACTTTACTAAGAATTACTGAGGCATCATTTATTTAACAGATTTTTCCATAGAACAATGTATTATTTTACTTGTTTGTTGGACATTACAGAGGATAAATAAATTCTCCAACCTAGCTCCTAGTTCATTGTAACCCTCCTGGCTTGAGGGCTGCCTCTCATAACCACACCTCTCTGCCCACCTCCTGCTATTTGCCACGCCTCACTCCTGGTTCCAGTTAGATCGGAAGTCCTGAAGCTGCTGATTGGGCATATATGCTAACGAACTTGGGGGAGGGGTTTTGCCTCACCTATTCCACCTGTTGGCTTGTAACAAAGAGATCATTAAATTCAAGATGGCTGGGTGACCATACCTCCTTAATGCTGTCTAATTTTTGGTGCCTCTCACGTGGGTAAGATTAATTACGGCTAGCCTACTTTCTCCTGACTCCATATTCCAGAATAATCCTTCTCTATTGTTACTGTTGGATGGTAACAGTTCATGATCCAGTACAGTTTGCTTCAAGTATGTAATGAGACTAGAACTTATGGTAAGTGCTCTTACCATAAGAGCATTATACAAATAAAAAAGGAACACTGACATTTTGGTGTTGATGCTTATAATTATGACAGTGATGGCTTCAGGGTATGTATATGTATATGTATATGTGTGTGTGTGTGTGTGTGTGTGTGTGTGTGTGTGTGTGCATGTGTGTGTTTGTGTGTGTGTATGTGTGTGTTCAAACTCACCAGCAAGCCTATATTAAATGTTTGTCACTGTTTCTATATAAATTAATTCTTTCAAAATAAGGAAAGATAAAATACTAAAAAAATATTAAAATACTATAAAATACTAAAATACTATAAAATATTTTATGTCTCACAGGGCTGTGGAATAATTAATTGGACCTATGAAATGTTACTGAGTTAAACTGTTATTTTATGTAGCTGTTGCTATGAACTAGTTGTTAGGAGCCCTGGCTGATCTACAAGAACACCAGGGTTTAATTCCCAAAACACACATGGTGGCTCTTAAACATCAGTAACTCTAGTTTCACAGATCCAATGTCCTCTTCTGGATTCCATGGGCACAAGTTATTCACAGTCATGGAGACACAACTTCCACACACATAACAGAAAAATTAAAATAAAAAATTTACCGAGGAAATTTGTGGTCTTGGTTAGTTTGAATGAATCTAAAATATTCCCATATGTAGTTGCAGTGTTCATTGCAGGGCTTCAGCTACCAGATCTTGCCACATTTCACTTTCCAATTCATAAGACTGACAGTGCTGTTTTAGATACATTTCATAGCTTAATGAAAATAAAGATATATATTGACAACTCTTTCTTTTACGTGGCACATGTGTCATTTATTGAAGTTGAGTGTCACAGTTTTTCATCCTAAATGCCCACCTACCAACATGTTAGCAAGAAAAGAACGTGAGTAATACATACTGAAAATCATTGAAGATTCAAAAGTTTGCAGAGGCCAGAAACAGATGGCTGACCCACCGAGCTCAGCATCAGTCCTTTCACATTCAAAACAGGACTGGAACAATACAATACAGAAACATTTACATTCAACTAATGCTTCTACAGGAGAGTGTGGTCATAATGTGGACCCATTAAAAAAAAAAAAAGAATCCCAAGCCTCTACCACTCTATCAAGAACAATTTTGAATTAAGAGAGAGTGACTTTCCTAGAAACAAAAATTCTAAACTGAAAACTGAAACATTTTGCATTAAATCAAAGACCCTATAAAACATTTGCTGTCCAGGGTTCAGTCTACTTAATTACTATAGAGGAGATGAAGCAGGCAGTGACCTCAAGAACAAATATCCTAGCCATTGTTTTGCTCTCAAAATGATATAGCGCAGCCTGGATTAGCAGATGAAGGCAAACACAGGAGTTCACACTGTTTCTTACTGTATTCCTGTCAATATTCCCACCACTGATCTTTATATAGTCACTGCATTGTAATCACACAGGTAATCACACAGGTGCTGAGGATAAAGATCAACACTCTAGCAATTGACTAATCTCATGAGGCCCTCATTGGAATAACAATTGAAATGCATAATATAATGTTTAGAGCAATGGAAACACATATGTGATAGCTTATACTCTACAGAAAAGTCATAGTTTGGTAAACTAGAATACTACTTATGGACTGGCACCATTTCATTGTCTTTTAAATACTGACTTGTGTACCCACTAGTGAGTTTTGCTTTCATCGTTTATTAGTAAAATATTTTTAAATATAAAATGATTAATTGATTTTCACAACTGGTTGAAGTGTAATGAATACTTAAACTGGTTGGCTAGGCTTGAAAGTAGACACCTATAGCAGTATTTCCAGTGTTCAGGAGAAAATCAAAACCAGTAACTTAGTAATTTTTAATATCACTAGCACAACATTCGATATTTGTTGTATTTCAATGAACTAAAATTATACCAGCAATAATGTCCATAACATTGTTTATTACTTGTGACTACTACAAATTGTCCCCATATCACTAGATGGGAATGATGCTTACAAGGAAGTTGGTTATCATATTAAAGAAATAAAGAAATACAACTCATACACAGCTGAAATGGAGAAGGCTATCTGATGTAGTGACTGGTGTTTTAAGATCTTCTGGAATAACATGGCTAGCATATTAGAGCTGAGAACAAAAAGTTAATGTGAGGTAAGATTTTAGTAACTAGTTGATAAAAATTGTTTACCACTAATACTCATCATTAAAGTTTACATATTAAACAAAACTAGCACACAAGGTCTAGGTAGACTTATAAGATCCCCAGTTGACTTATAACCCCCAAGAGGTTTTTTCTTGGCCCCAAGAGTTTTCCTAAAGATCACATTGTTAAAGATAGCATTGTCATTTTGCTCAGGGAAATTAATATGAAAATTGCTATTAAAAACTCAAATAATTTTGCTAGATTATGCTCTACAATTCTTTTTAATAGAGAACTATGTAATGGAGAAAAATACAATGCATGTAATAAAATGTGAATATTTTCAGCCTAGTTTGAAATGAACAAGTTTCAGTTAGGGTGGCCTTGGTGAAATAAGAATAAGGAACATTGGAAATGTATCTACCCTTCCTGTGATCTCATGAAGTCCTATGATTTCCTTCTCCATTTTTTGTAACAACATATTCATTTGTAAGTAAATTATAAACATGAGTTTTCCATTCAATGAGTCATATAATCAAGTAATCACATTTTCAAGCAATGACAAATAAATATGCTTTTCTATGAAGAATATATATACAAGAAAAATATATGCATATTAAATGCACATACCATTAATGCACTTATTGGAATACTATATATTGCCCAAGAATTTTCATAATAATGGACATTTATTTCACTTTTTTCAATATAAGTAATGATGATCTTTAGTCTCACACACTATATACAGTTGGGGCTAAGTTATTAATGACAACATATGCAAGGAAATGTTGCCTTAAGGGAAACTTTTTATGTTAAAGGAATGTATATTTAACCTCAACAGTGTTTTCATCTCTATTAGAAAGTGGCATGATTATTAAAGCCTGCAAACATTATTTATCAAACAAATAACTATGTTTAAAGATTAAAAAACTATATTTAAAGTAGAAGTACTGTAGTCAAATGACTTTTATTTATGCTTCCATTTGTTTTAAATCATATGACCTTGACATAAACAGACAATGATATCATTCTAGCAAATATTTTGGGCAAAATTTTATGAACAACTTGAATATGTTGTAAAAGCCGGGAAATGGTGGTGCATGCCTTTAATCCCAGCACTTGAGAGGCAGAGGCGGGCAGATTTCTGAGTTCGAGGCCAGTATGGTCTACAGAGTGAGTTCCAGGACAGAAAGGGCTATACAGAGAAACCCTGTCTTGAAAAAACAACAACAAAAGAACAAACAAAAATATCAGTAAACAAATTCATTTTCTGTTACTACTACTATAAAAAAATTTTAAAGACAATTACAAGGAAAACTTCAAAATTAATGTAAATAGTTGGCTATTTCAATATTTTGAGAAATAATAATTTTGAGATTCATTAATCATATTGGATCTTATTACCAAACTTTAGGGAGTGATTAAAATAATTCTAATTAATTAACAGTGACGATATTAAAAATATAAATATATTTGTCAGTTTTATTGCTGTTGTTGCCAAATACATGACAACATTAAGGGGCAACACATTTTCACACATTGTTCTGAGAATTGACTTCATGCTTGTTTGATGAGCTTGAGAAGAAAATTGAGACAGTATCACATGGCTGGAAGAGAGGACATCATAGTAGTCAGGAAGCCGATAAAGAAAGAGCACACTGGTATTATAGCATACTTTTCAAAGGCATATACAATGTCCATGATTCTTTCTAAGTTTCCACAACTCACTAATGAATTGTTACCATCTGAGGATAGAATATGGAAAACATGATGCTGTTGGCCATAACTCATATTGGAATTGTAACATTCTACTACTGGACTACAAAGGTTCACAGCTGCCTCATAATGAAAAATATATTTATTTCAGCTCTAAGGGTTCTCTGGTCTTGATAGCTCCAACACTGTACTAAAGTGCAAGTTAGTATCTCTTAGCTCTTACTTCTCACCTTCTGTAGAATTAAAAAGACTATGTTCTGCCCTTCCATTATACAAAGGCACAGAGAGAAAGAATAGATGAGCAAATCATCAGAAAAAAAGCAAGACTTAAAGCAAGAAATGAGAACAGTAATTTCTGTAACTCCATGTGTAAAACTTGGGGAACCGTGTAGCAGAGAATAAGATTCCACATCCTTAGGAGCTCTGCTGTCGTGATATAGCTATTTACAACTCACATAGCCTTTCATGAAATGGATTAACTTGATACCTATGATTTTCCTTGACAGTTATCTCACTATTTGGCATCTGAACAATACTGGGATTGTTACTATGTCTTTGTCTTAACCCATAAACTTGCCAGCAGGTACTCCATACAGGGGGAATCTTCTATTAGCTTGATTCACTGGACCTGGAAGTCTTCTTTTTAATACACATATAAATGCAACAATTATTGAAAAATGAGGCCATGAATTTGAAAGAGAGCTAGGAGAGTTATATGGGAGAGTCTGGAGAGACAAAATGGAAGTGGAAATGTTATACTTATAATCACATTTTTAAATGCTAACAAAAATGTGTCTCTGAAATTCTTACAGTTTGTTTATCTGCAATACCAACACCAGTTGGATGACATCATGTTCTCTCAGCAGGTCATTTAGCAGTCAGCACCCTTGAAGTACAACCACAGCTGTCTTTGAGAACCTGTGCAGAGGAGACTCAGAAAATCATGTTTTCAATAGGTATGTGCAAAAATGGTGTCTATGGAACCATTTTCTCTAACAGGAAAGTCTTACTAATGAGTTTATAGTTCTGTGGTTTTATATCCTGAAATGAGCCCAAAGGAAACATACTTGCGTTCTCTCTATCTTCTTTTCACTTAAAAACATGTTTAATTTCCTCAAAAAGTTATTTTTTATATTTTTTAAAAACAATAACTTCCTAGTTATTTTCCTTTTAATTCATGTGTTTTTGAAATATACCTTTATCTTATCCATAACCCCACTACTTCCTTCCAGTTCCTCCAAAATACACTAATCTATCTACCTCCCAACTTGATATCCAATTCATTAGTAGTAATATAGCAGTAGTAGTAGTAGCAGCAGCAGCAGCAGCAGCAGTAGCAGTAGCAGCAACAGCAGCAGCAGTAGCAGCAGCAGCAGCAGTAATAATAACAGCAGTAGCAGCAACAGCAGCAGCAGCAGTAGCAGTAATAATAGCAGCAGCAGCAGTAGCAGCAGCAGCAGTAGCAGTAATAATAGCAGCAGCAGCAGTAGCAGTAGCAGCAGCAGCAGTATCAGGAGCAGTAGCAGCAACAGCAGCAGCAGCAGTAGCAATCAATGCACTAACCTCTGGAGCAGCTAGCTTTAACCATCTACAAATGGCTTGGTGCCATCTACTGAGTTACTGGAAATTGACAGTCCTTCAGCATCTAGCAACAGCTAATAGGTCTTCATGTAGGGATGGGCATCTTGGGAGCCACTCACTTCTGTTTAATATTTTTGCTGGCTTATTCTTATGCAGGCCTTGTGCAGACAACCACAGGTACTGCAAATATCAAAATAAAAAGCAGGGCCATATATGTAGCTCAATGATTCAGCACTTTCTAACATACTCTGAAATATATGTGAGTCCCAGGAAAGTAAAGAAAAAACATAGCATTATTTTTTAAATTATGCTTCTTTAGGTCCCACAAAATGGTGCAGTGAGGAAAAGTCTTTTTACCAAGTCTGATGATCTAAGTTTGAATTCCAGGATACACATGGTTGATAACAGTCATCAGTTGTCCTATGACATTCACATGAACACTATGGTATGTATACATGCACTATGGTATGCACTATGGTATACACTATGGAATGCACTATGGTATGCATACATGCACAAACACCTAGAAAAAATGAAAGTAAAAATATATTGCTTCAATTTAAATTGTTTTCAGCTCACAGTATTGTCATAGTCTTGAAAAACAAACTATAGACTATAACAGTTTGGTTCTAGTGGAATTCTGGGCAGATGATGATAAATTAATCAGTGCCTACATTTCACAATATATCTCATTTGAGTATGCCTTATAAGACTAAGAAATTTGCCTAGCATTCATGAGACACTGAGTTTGAGCATGAAAATGGGCATCATAGGTACAGAACTTCGAAAATGGATACAAGAGTGATTCAAGTGATTCAAGATATTCCTGGGTTACATAAAATTCATTCACAAACAGCCAAGATCTAGGTAAGAACAGCCCAGGTCTATGTGTGAAAAAATGAGATAAAACAAGGCTCATGCAGTCCCTTTAGATTCAATCTATTATCATTAACTATTTGCAGTAGAAGTCTGTGGACAAGCTTAGTGAACAGGTAAGCCTTTGAATGGAGTCTGACATAGAGACATATGCCTTTGTTTAAAAGTACTGTTTGTTTTTTTGTTTTTTTTTTTTGTGATTGGGTTTTCTCACTCAGGATGATATTTTCTAGTTCCATCTATTTGCCTAAGAATTTCAAGAATTCATCATGTTTAATAGTGGAGTAGTACTCCATTATGTAAATGTACCACATTTTCTGTTTCCATTCCTCTGTTGAAGTATATCTGGGCTATTTCTAGCTTCTAGCTATTATAAATAAGGCTGCTATGAACATAGTGGAACATGTGTCCTTGTTACATGTTGGAGAATCATCTGGGTATATGCCCAAAAGTAGTAAAGCTTGGTCCTCAGGGAGTACTATGTCCAATTTTCTGAGGAACCACTGATTTCCAAGTGGTTGTACCAGTTTGCAATCTCACCAGCAATGCATGAATGTTCTTTCTCCACATTCTCACAGCATCTGTTGTCACCCGAGTTTTTGATCTTAGCCATTCTGGCTGGTGTGAGGTGGAATCTCAGGGTTGTTTTGATTTGCATTTCCCTGATAACTAAGGATGTTGAACATTTCGTTAGATGCTTCTCAATTATTCTGTATTCCTCAGTTGAGAATTCCTTGTTTAGCTCTGCATCCTCCATGTGTACTTTTTCGTTCATGGTTTAGACCCTGGGAGTTCTGGGAGTACTGGTTGGTTCATATTGTTATTCCTCCTATGGGGCTGCAAACCCCTTCAGCTCTTTGGGTCTGTTCTTGAGCTCGTCCGTTGGGGACACTGTGCTCAGTCCAATGGATGGTTTTGAGCATCCACTTCTGTCAGGCACTGGCAGAGCTTCTCAGGAGTCAGCTATATCAGGCTCCTGTCAGTAAGTACTTGTTGGCATCCTCAATCGTGCCTGGGTTGGGTAAGTGTTATATAGGATGGATCCCTAGGTGCGACAGTTACTAGATGGCCTTTTCTTCAGTTCTGCCTCAAGAATTGTCTCTGTATTTTCTACCCTGGGTATTTTGGCCCCCATCTAAGAAGAACCAAAGAATCCACACTGTGGTCTTCCTTCTTCTTGTGCTTCATATGGTCTGTGAATTGTATCTTTGGTTTTCCAAGCTTTTGGGCTAATCTAACCTCATATGTAGCAGAGGATGGCTTTGTGAGACATCAATGAGAGGAGAGGCCCTTGGTCTCATTGAAGACTTGATGCCCCAGTGTAGGGGAATGCCAGGACAGGGAATTGAGAGCAGGTAGGTTGGTGAGCAGGGATGGGGGTGACAGGATGGGATAGGGGGATTTTTGGAGGGGATAAAATTTGCAATGTAAATAAAATAAACTAATAAAAATTAAAATAAAATAAAACAAAATAAAATATAAGTACTGTTGTTGCTCAAATTGAGTTCCTCTATAGCATACATAGTAAGGGCAATCTTAAAGGTACCATTTTAATTACCTTGACAAGGCATTATTCTCCTTTTGAAATTCTAATTACATGTCTTCAAAGAACAACACATCATGTTATTCTATAGTATATTATTCAGTTATTTCTCACACCCAGGTGTTAGTTGACAATATGTACTGAAATAGCATACAGTTCATTTATTTTCTATGAACTAAGTGCCATTCATGTTGGTAGTCTTCCGGTTCCTACATGCTCACAATGAATATATACAGGATAAAATGATTGAAATGCATTCATTTTATGTTCTTACGATCCACTAAAGATATCTTTACTTAATATTTTAATTTTTCTTTTAAAATATCCATTTGGGACACACTTTATGCATTGATTTTGCATTTTAAGTGCAACCCCATTGTAACAAGGAGGAGCAGCAACTCCATGGTAACAGGAGTCTGTGGTGAAAACTTCATCAGTAAAAATCCATTTATAAAAAATATTTTATGCATATATTTTAGGATAGCAGTTTTCATTTTACCTGTTTCTCAAGAAGTACTACTGGATATTTCACTTACCACACAGATTCTGTCAGTATTCTTGATGCTTATCATTGTGCAATTATAATCATCTTACTTCATCATAGCAATATTCTTACTGGACTAATCTAATACAGTCATAATACATTAATTTTTGTTTGCATAGTTTGTTCCATATATGAGAAAACATATTATTTAATTTTTGACAGATTAGATAGATTTCATATTTTGGTTATGTGTATGACCAGTTGACTATTACTCCATAATTTTTTTCAAAGTTATTATTACAGACTTGCCATGTGGATATTATAAAATGTGATAACTGGTCATTTTATATATACAGTATATTATATACACATACATATGTACATGTATTCATTTATAGTAAAAACTTAGAGTGAAAATAGCTTTGTATGTATTTTATTAATAATAAGATGATAATAACATTTTCAGCTTTGTAAAGAATAAAGGAAGACTATCAAATGGAGCAAGGTTCTAACTCTCAAAAGCCATTCTCAATGATGGGATAGACATTCTCTAGCAAGGCTTCACATCCAAATATTCCCATAGCCTCCACAAATGGTGGCACCAAATGGAGAACAAATATTCAAATAAAAGAGTCTATGGGGAATATTTTTCATCTAAGCCATCACAAATGGGAAAAGGTTGTATTGTTTTTGGAATTAATAGGGCTCCCCAATGGACAACATACAAAGCAATGTCACACAACTGGCACTGGTGTTTTTTGTAAAATCCAAAATTCTACAATGACCCTTTTTCTGTATTGTATACTATTTCCTTTAAAACTTACATTGGTTGCAAGAGTAGAATTTCATGTGAATTTTACCTATTCCCTTAATTTTTCTTAACAATCCTCCTTATCTCCTTATCTGCACCCAAGAAATTTGGAAATTGCTTTTGATACTATAATAATTTACTAGGTTCCTTCCAGTCTGAGCCAGTATGCTGAGCAGACCTTTAGCAGTAGCACCACACCCAATCCCTCAATACTCAGAGGATGCTCAACTCCAGGCACTGTAACATGCCCAGGATCATAGGATCACAGGATCTCAGGAGCTTGGCCACACCAGGATTTCAGGATCTCAGAGGCAGCTTGACTCCAAGGAGCTCTGACAAACCCAGGATCTCAAGTTCACAGGATCCCAGAATTACAGGATCACAGAGATAGCTAGACTCTGAGGAGTTCTAACACAATTAGGATCACAGGAAGGACAGGCTCCAGTCAGAGACAGTGAGGGTAGGTAGCACTAGAGATAACCAGATGTCCAGAGGCAAGCATAAGAACATAAGCAACAGAAACTAAGGCTACTTGGCATCATCAGAACACAGTTCTCCCACCATAGCAAGTGCTGGGTACACCATTACACCAGCAAAACAAGATTCAGATCTAAAATTACTTTTCATGATGATGATAGAGGACTTTAAGAAGGACATAAATAACTCCTGTTAAAAAGACAGTAGAACACAGGTAAACAGGTAGAAGTACTTAAAGAGGAAACATAAAAATCCCTTAAGGAATTACAGGAAAACATAAACAAACAGGTGAAAGAATTGAAGAAGACCATCCAGGATCTAAAAATGAAAATAGAAACAAAGAAATCACAAAGGAATACAACCCTGGAGATAGAAAACCTAGGAAAGAGATGAGGAGACATAGATGCAAGCATCACCAGCAGAATACAAGAGATAGAAGAGAAAATATCAGGTGCAAAAGATACCATAGAAAACATTGACAGAACAGTCAAAGAAAATGCAAAAAAAAAAAAGCAAAAAGCTCCTAACACAAAATATCCAAGAAATCCAGGACACAATGAGAAGACAAAACCTAAGGATAACAGGTATAGAAGAGAGTGAAGATTCCCAACTTAAAGGGGCTGTAAATATCTTCAAATAAATTATAGAAGAAAACGTCCCTAACCTAAAGAAAGAGATGCCCATGAACATATAAGAAGCCTACATAACTCCAGATATACTTGACCAGAAAAGAAATTCCTCCCATCACATAATAAACAAAACACCAAATACACAAAACAAAGAAAGACTATTACAAGCAGTAAGGAAAAATGGTCAAGCAACATACAAAGGCAGACTTAACAGAATTACACCAGACTTCTCATCATAAACTATAAAAGGGAGAAGATCCTGGGCAGATGTCATATATGCCATAAGACAAAACAAATGCCAGCCCAGGCTACTATACCCAGCAAAACTCTCAATTAGCATTAATGGAGAAACCAAAATATTCCATTACAAAAACAAATTTATGCAATATCTTTCCACAAATCCAGCCCTACAAAGGAAAATAAATGGAAAACTCCATAATAAGGAGGGAAACTACACCCTAGAAAAAGCAAGAAAGTAATCTTCTATCAATAACTCCAAAACAAGATAGCCACAAAAGCATAATTCCACCTCTAACAACAAAAATAACAGGAAGAAATAATCACATTTCCTTCATACCTCTTAACATCAATGGACTCAATTCCCCAATAAAAAGACATATACTAACATACTGAATATGTAAACAGGACCCAACATTTTGCTGCATACAGAAAACTCACCTCAGTGACAAAGACAGACACTTCCTCAGAGTAAAAGGATGGAAAAAATTTTCCAGGGAAATGATCCTAAGAAACAAGTTGGAGTAGCCATTCCAGTATTGAACAAAATTGATTTTCAACCAAAAGTTATCAAAAAGGATAAGGAAGGACACTTCATACTCATCAAAGGAAAAACCTACCAAGATGACTCTCAATTCTGAACATATTTGCCCCAAATGCAAGGGCACCCACATTCATAAAAGAAACTTTAATAAAGCTCAAAGCATACATTGCACCTCATACAATAATAGTGGAAGACTTCAACACCCCACTCTCTGCAATGGACACAGAAACTAAACAAAGAAACAGTGAAACTAACAGAAATTATGAACCAAATGGATTTAACAGATATTTATAGAACATTTAATGCTAAAACAAGAGAATATAACTTCTCAGCACTTCATGGTGCCTTCCCCAAAACTGACCACATAATTTGTCACAAAGCAGGCTGCAACAGATACAAGAAGATTGAAATAATCTCATGCATTCTATCATATTACCACAGAGTAAGGTTGGTCTTCAATAACAACAAAAACAACAGAAAGCCCACATACATATGGAAGCTGAACAAGGAGATGTGTTTATGTATCATGTTGACAAGGCATCAATTGTCCTGGCAGGTTTTGTGTGTCAACTTGACACAGGCTGGAGTTTTCACAGAGAAAGATGCTTCAGTTTGGAAGTGCCTCCATGAGATCCAGCTGTGGGGCATTTTCTCAGTTGGTGATCATGGGGGGAGGGGGGAGGGCTAATGGTATGGGTCCTACCATCCCTGGGCTGGTTGTCTTGGGTTCTATAAGAGAGCAAGCTAAGCAAACCTGGGGAAGCAAGCCAGTAAGGAACATCCTTCCATGGCCTCTGCATCAGCTCCTACTTTGACCTGCTTGAGTTCCAGGCCTGACTTCCTTTGGTGACAAACAGCAGTGTGGAAGCACAAGCTGAATTAACCCTTTCCTCCTCAACTTGTTTCTTCGTTATGATGCTTTTTTCAAGGAATAGAAACTCTGACTAACACATGCATGGGATTGTTTCTATCTTCTTTTATCTGTTGAGGATCTTTTTTTGTGAAGAATTGTATGGTTGATATGGAGAAGGTACCATGAGGTGCTGAGAAGAAGCTGTATTCTTTTGTTTTAGGGTGAAATGTTCTGTAGTTATCTGTTAAATCTATTTGGTCCATAACCTCTATTAGTTTCACTGTGTCTCGGTTTATTTTCTGTTTCAATGACCTGTCCACTGGTGAGAGTGGGATGTTGAAGTCTCCCACTATTATTGTGTGGGGTTCAATATGTGTTTTCAGCTTTAGGAAAGCTTCTTTTATGAATGTGGTTGCTCTTGCATAGATGTTCAGAATTGAAACTTTTTCTTGGTGGATTTTCTCGATGAATATGAAATGTCCTTCCTCATCATGCTTGATAACTTTTGGTTGAACGTCTATTTTATTGGATATTAGGATGGCAACTCAAGCTTGTTTCCTGGGACCATTTGCTTGGAAGACATTTTCCCATCCTTTTACCCGGAGATAGTGTCTGTCTTTGTTATTGAGGTGTGTTTATTGTGTGCAAAAATGATGGATCTTGTTTCCATATCCAATCTTTTGAATAGGTCTTTTAATAGGTGAGTTGAGTCCGTTAATATTGAGAGATACTTCTTTGGTCCTTTCTCTAACTCCTTCATTGGGGATTCTGTACTCAGTTCAATTGATGGCTGTGAGCCTCTACATCTGTGTTAGTCAGGTACTGTCAGAGCCTCTCAGGAGATAGCTATATTAAGCTGTCTTGTCCTTCCTTCAATTTCTGCTCCATAGTTAGGCTCTACAACTCCTTCTGTGGGTATTTTGTTCCCCCATTTAAGAAGGAATGAAATGTCCACATTTTGGTCTTCCTTCTTCTTGACTTTCTTGTGGTTTGTGGGTTGTTCTTCCTATATTCCAAACTTCTGGGCTAATATAACCACTTATCAGAGAGTGCATACCATGTGTGCAGCCCCTTAGGATGAACAACAATATGAACTAACTACTGCCTTCAGAGCTCCCAGGGACTCAACCACCAACAAAGGACTATACATGGTGGGACTGATTGTTTTGACAGCATGTGTATAGTAGAGGATTGCAAAGTCGATCATCAATGGAAGGAGGGGCCCTTGGCCCTGTGAAGGTTCTGTGCCCCAGTGTAGGGGAATGCCAGGGCCAATAAGTGGGAGAGGGTGGGGTGGTAAGCATGGGGAGAGGGCAGGCAACAGGGGTTTGTTCTTGTTGTTTTGTTTGTTTGTTTGTTTTTTGGAAGGGAAACTGGGAAAGGAGAAATCATATGACATGTAAATAAAGAAAATATCTAATAAAAAAATATAGAGAGACTAAAGAGAGATGACTGTTGGTTCCTGATGTGTTTGTTTTTGTAGGTGGCTTTATATGCTTGTGATTCTCTCCTTTTGGCTTTGTTGTGAGATGCTTAATATCTTGTCCTTTCTTTGGTGCAGGTATCTTCCTTGTGTTGAAGTTTTCCTTCTAGGATCCTCAGTAGGTCTGGATTGGTAGATAGATACTCTTTGAATTTTGTTTTGTCCTGGAATATTTTGGTTTCTCCATCTACATTGATTGAGAGTTTTGCTGGGTTTAGTAGCCTGGGCTGGCATTTGTGTTTTCTTAGAGTCTGCATGACCTCTGCCCAGGCTCCTCTGGCTTTCATAGTCTCTCTTGAGAAGTCTGCTGTAATTCTGATAGGTCTACCTTTGTATGTTACTTGGCTCTTTTCCTTTGCGGCTTTTAATATTCTTTCTTTGCTTTGTGCATTTAGTGTTTTATTATATAAGAAGAGGATTTTCTTTCTAATCCCATTTTAGTTGGTGTTCTACAGGCTTCTTATACCTTTATGGCCATCTCTTTTTTTAGGTTGGGGAAGTTTTCTTGTATGATTTTGTTGAAGATATTTTCAGTTCCTTTGAACTGGGAAGCTTCTTTCTCCTCTTTTCTGATAATTCTTAGATTTGGTCTTTTCAGTGTTTATTGAATTTCCTGTATACTTTGGCTTAGGAGATTTTTACATTTTGAATTTTCTGTGATAGCTATGTCTATCTCCTCTAAGGTATCTTCTACACTGGAGATTCTTCTATCTCTTGTATTCTGTTGTTGTTATTTACATCTGTAATTCCTGACCTCTTTCCTAGGTTTTCCTGACCTGTTTCCTAGGTTTTCCATTTCCAGGTTTGCTTCTATTTGTGTTTTATTTATTGTTTCTATTTGTTTATTTATTATTTATTGTTATTTCCACTTTTTAGGTCTTTTGATCTTATGATTTATTTGCTTTGTAGAAGGTTTGAGATTGATTTATTTGGAAAATTATTTGAAGACATATTACTTATAGATCAAAAACAGTTTGTAGAATTTTTTCTTTATTCCATCTGATTCTAACATTTTTCATCACTTAAATGATTTTTCTATCTATTTTTTAAAATTAGTGCCTCAACCTCCTGCTAAGTTTTAAGTTAAAGTGATATAAATTTAAACTTTAATCAGTTTTTTTGTTAAAATTTGCTTGAGTCATATATATACTTGAAAATTTATCTGCATCTTAAAAAGAAAAGTGTTCCAAATGAGTGAAATACAGGCTTTTAAAATAAATCCTTATGATTTTCTGTATTTCTTTCATATCATGTGATATCTCCATGTTCAACTATAATTATATTAATTTGGATCTTCTTGCTCATTTTATAGTTAATTTGACCAATACTTCACTTGTCTGGCCTCATTTTACGTTTTTCTTCCCTGAATTTTTTATTACCTATTCTTATGTATTGCTTTTGTATTCTTAAGTAATTTTTAGAGACTGGTTTCTATTTCTCTATTTTTCTATTTTATGCCAAATATAAAATCTCATACTTATTATTATGGAACCTATCATCCTTCTTTCTTCTCCTGTAAATGGCTAGTAGGCACCAAGGAGTTAGATATTTATTATAGATACAGAAGAGCCAACGAAAATATTTTCTTTGCAACATATTTATTTTAAAATAATGATGTTGGGTAAGGTTGTGATTAATATTTTAATGTTTTAGTCACCAATCTTGAGCTTTTTATGAAAAATATTTTCTTTTTTATGCATAAAAAAGAAGCATTTTTCTGGGCCTGACTAATATCACTTCACTGTCTTGGGTTGATTTGGTGTTGCTATGTGTTCAAATGCTAAATACTGTGTAGCTCAAGGCATGTTTGCTCCAAGAAAAGCAGATTCTTCTGTACACCATCTTTTGTTGTGTAAACCTTGTCTCAAGTTATTTGTGATGAATAAAGATGCTTACAACCTGCAGCTGGGTAGAAGAGATGTAGTGGAGCTTCAGGTCCCTGGCTTGGGGGTCCCTGGAAGGGGCCAGAAGGGGAACTTGGAAGAAGGCAAGCAGAAGAAGTGGCTATGTGATAGGTGGATCATAAGCTTTGGTCATAAGGTCTGATCTGTTGAAGTATGTGTAGCCCAGGTGGAAAATGACAAATGATATCTCAGGTTTATTGATAGGGAAATAGACAAAATATCGTAGAGGTTGTTATGTGCCAAAATCTAGTGCTCAAGGCTTATTATAAATATAAACATTTTTATATCCTTTATTTGGGAATTATATGGTCAAAGCAGGATAAAAGAAAAAAATCCCAATAATAATTAGCACATCACTTCACAAAAGCCAAGTGCTATATATTAAAACACTGTGTAACCCTGTTGAGATCACACAGCCACTTACATGCTCCTGTGCTAAGAGCATCTTCACCTGAGAAATTAGAAGAGGCTGTGAGTTAGGTATTGAACCTGTGCTTCTAAGAGAAAATCCTTAAGAACTGACAACACACCACAATCAAACTGTTTTCAAAATTAAAAAATAATGACTCTCACATCCAATTATTCTAATTCCTGAGAACTCTATTAAACCTCTTAAAAATAAAGTAATTGACTAAATAAGCAACAAACTCTATTTCTGCCTCTATATCAGGAATCGATATAGATAAGACAAGTTGGAGAAAGTCAGTATTTAACAGTATTTGTCAATATATATCATTTGTGACTGCATCTACTGATTATCAGTAGAACTAACAGTATGCTAATAACATTTGTTTTGCAGTGAACCCTGAGCTAAGCTTGGTTAAATTAAACAATTTTGTAAGTAGCACATTGTTTATATGAAGACTGTTTTTGTTTTTGTTTTTGTTTTTTGGGTTTTCTTTTTTTCTTTTTTTTTTCTTTTTTATTTAGATTGAGACACAGAATCTTAAAGAAATTATTGGAAAGGGCTTGACATGGCAAATAATTAGTTTCTGTGTTTTGTTTAACTAGTTTCCCAGTAAGATCTTAGGTAATCATACTATGGTATACACATCATTGATCACCTCAAGGTAAGATGCAGGCTTTGCATTCATCATACAATACTTTCTTAAATTCAGTGAACTAAAGCGATGTTATTTGAGGAAGAATAGTAACATGTACAGTACTGTCTTTTTATTTTTATTTTCCTCCATTGGGGTGAAAGAAGAGATTGAATGTTAAATACCCCCCAAATAGACCATTTCTATGATATTAAAAAAATGCCAATAATAGATAATTGCTGAATGGTTTTTCTGATAATACTAGATTTGCATTTTCTGAGTCAGAAAATGTCTCCCATCCACTTGAAATATCACTTTTATATATTTAAAACAATCTATGGCATTTTATAGGGCTTCTGAGTTTTACTTTGAAAACAGCAATTTAATGATAGTCTTTACATAGAAATCCTTCTTTTGGAGAAACTCAAAGTTTTGAGAGGACTAGCAGAATTCCTGCCTCCTCTAGATCTTTGAGATACCACAGCTCTGATATTCTGTTTCATAAAGACACACCACTGTCTGCCAACTCAATCCACTGCATTGTTCAACAACAATTATTTAGGATGGCTGTCAAAGTTGAAGTTCTTTGTATTTCAAAGAGATTTTATAAGACTGTCTATTATAACTATTTACCTGCCTTCTAGTACAGAAAGATGTAAAACCTTTGAGCCTGTAACACAAACTGTTCTCTCTACAATTCTGGTTATGTTGTTATTATTCTAATACTGTTTTCACCTTGATTCTTCCTGCTTTTCTACCTTAATACGTCCTTAAAGCTAAGTTGCACATATTGGTCTCAGAATATTTCTTCTCCCTGCATTAAATAGGAACTAATTGGACAGTACAACTGAGGAAGCTTGAAGTTTGTTTAAATGATGTGTATTTTATACAAGATTTTTTTAGACAGGTCCTCCTGTTTATACTTTATCCATTGCCTAGACCCTCTTTACTCATTTCCTCTTCTCAACTTCTTTAGGAATAATTCATGTTCATATGCCTCCTATACAATTAACTCACAAAGCATTTTTCTGGATACATAGTGTTTTGTTTTTGGCTTCAAACTAATTTTTTAAATATCTGATTCAAAATTATTATGTAATCATATTATTTCAAGTCAAAATAGCATTCCTTATAAACATCGCATGTTCTGTGCCAACATCTCACAACCCCCATTTCCAAATTATCTATTCTAACTATTCCAATTCAAAACATTGGAAGTAAGTGCAAGATTTAATGTCTCTTTGTTTAGTTTAGTGTTTTTTGTTTTTCATTTCTACACTGACTGCTCTATAGCATATCCTCATTTATTTAAAACCTTGAAAGAAAACTTGTTTTTGTCTCCTATGGTTCCCATAACTTCCAAATCTGTCATTATCCAGAGGAAACTCACGTAAGACCATGATTTTGCTCAAAGGTTTTTAGTTATCTTCCTATTACTGAGTACAGAGTAGAATCTATATTTACTTCTGAATAATATTGTAAGAATAAATCAAAACTTGCCCTACCAATAATACATTCTGTGAAGAATAAACAGCAAAGGCACACAGAAGTTATCTGTAAAGTTTCTTTAAAATATTGCAGTATAAGGGAAGAGCTATGTACTGCAAAGTGATTAAACATTGGAAGGCTCATTTAGTCTTCCAACTGTGCCTGGAATATGATTACACTTCAGAAATTATAGAAAAGCTCCAGCTGTATTAGTCACAATATACAGAGCAGGATAGCAAGGTAGCAGGATACAGAGAAACCAGCAGAAGTTGTGACCAACAGAAGTACATGGTTAAATCATTTGAATTTAGTCAGATATAGGACTATAGGACAACAATTAAGAGATAAGATCTTAAAAGAATAAAGGAAAAATGTTTAGTCTTATGAGACAGTCAGCAGTTAGACACTAATTTATATATATATAAAACAAAGAGAACAAACCATTGTTATAAAATTAAGCAAAGCCTTTTGTTAATTGTCCTTTCAGATTTGTCTGTTTTGTACTCTCACATGGCATGTCTGAGGAGACACTTTTGTGCAATCTCATTTCTAGATTGAAGACAGTGGTAAGGATGGTGGCATGGTGTTTTTGAATAATCAACACACAGGAGATATAATTGTAACCATTTTTTCAAAGGGGATTAAATTGGTAGTTTCTTAGGGGTTTCATTTCTGTGATAAAACACTATGACCAAAAGCAACTTGGGAAGGAAAATTTCTTTAATCTTTCAATTCTCTGGTCATACTTCATTATGGAAGGAAACCAGAGGAGAGATGCTATGCAAGACATGAGAGCTAGGAATTCTATGAAGGAATGCTGTTTCCTTGCTTTTTACGTAGATATTGCTCAGCCTACATTTATTTAGTTGTTTATTATCTTTGTATCTGTGACTATGCGTCTATGCATCTACTGTCTACCTATGTATCTATGTATCTATGTACTTATGTATCTGTCTGTTCATCTATCTATCTATCTATCTATCTATCTATATCTATATATATATATATATTATTTACTTTTCTCTCATATATCACATCCTGACCACAGTTTCCCAACCTTCCTCTCTTTCCTATTCATTCCCTCACCTCCCCTTTTCTCCAGATCCACTGCTCTTCATTTTCACTTGAGAAAAGGATAGGGCTCCCAGAGATATCAGCCAAACATGGCATAACAACTTAAAATAAGTCTAGGCACATACTAATAGCAAAGATGTATGAAGCAACTCAGTAGGAGAAAAATAATCCTAAATGCAGGCAAAAGATTTAGAGACAGCCCCCAGTCTTACTGTTAAGGGTCCCACAGGAACACCAAGTTACATGATGATAACATATATGCAGAGAATCAGGTCACACCCATACAGGTTCACTGATTATCACTTTAGTCTCTGTAAGGCCCTAGGAGCCCTAGCTAGTTGAATCTGTGGACTCTGTTCTTGTTAGTCTTCTGTCTTATAGCATCCATGACCACCTTTACAGTGATTGTCCACCCACAATGAGCAATCCATCCCATGTCAACCAGTGATCAACACAATATCTCAGAGGCTTGACTGCAGGCCAAGTTTAAGGAGTAATTTTCTCAAAATTTCTTCATTCCATATATGTCTAGGTCTGTGTTAAGTTGACATAAATAAATAAGGTCATTAATTAAATAAATAAGATAGCAACAGAAATCAGGTATATAAATTGGAGAATAGATATTTAAATTGTGTTGAACAAGAGATGGTATCAGAAGCATGGATTAGAGAACATGAATAAAATTAAAGAATACTAAATCAAGAGAGGATTACAGTGAACTATATGAGAAATTGAGAGTTTGAGGACTTAAACATGCATACACACATATACATACATAGAAACAGAACACACATATTTTGTGTGTGTGTGTGTGTGTGTGTGTGTGTGTGTGTGTGTGTAGCATTAACTACACTTACTCTTTTCTGTATTTCTTTTTTAAAATTTTTTATTTAAATTTTTTATTTTTACTTATTCACTTTACATCCTGCTCACTGCCCTCCTCCGGTCATCCCTTCCCTCAATTCTTCCCTCTCCTCCTTCTTCTTTCTGTATCCGTATCCTCTGAGTTGATGGGACCCACCTGGAGATCCCCAACCCTGGCACATCAAGTCTCTGGGAGGCTAGGCTTAACCTCTCCCACTGAGGCCCTAAAAGGCATCCCAGCTAGAAGAACATATCTCACAGGTAGGTAATATCTTTTGGGATAGTCCACTGCAGTTGTTTGGGACACACATGAAGAACAAGCTGCCCATCTGCTACATATGTGTGGGGAGAACTAGGTTCAGCCTGTATATGCCTGTATTTTCTGTATTTCTGATGCTTTGACATATTGAAGGCTTGCTGGCCCTAAATGGCAACTCCTGCTGGAGTAGATAGTGCTTAGATATGGCAGACATCAATGCTAGGTGGTTAAGTTCATCCATACTTGAGCACACACATATTTGATGGACCAATAATTGAATTGATAAATGAAATAGTAATAAAAGTTTTTAAATATTCTCTTCATATTGCTTTGCTAAATTTTATTTATTACTAAAATACAGTGATCATCCATATCACATGGAGTGTATACTGGACTTGATATTTGATTTAATTGTATTTGAAATCTGTTAAAGATTGGGTTCAAAAACTCTTTAGGAAGGCCATACCTTGGTCCCTAAATTGAACATCTCACAGTCATCTGTAAACTCTAGCTCTAGATTATCTGATACTGTCTCTTGCTTCTGTTAGCAACATCACACACATAGCATATACTAACATACACACCAAGCTTCATCTTTCAGTAGATGGTAATTAACACAGAGACCCACAACTAGTCAACATGTAGACTGAGAGGTCCTTCTGAAACTTCTGCCTTGAATAGGTTGTCTTTATCACAACTTTCTTCATAAGGCTCATGAATCTATGCATACAAGTGGGCAGAAAGATTGTAAGAGACAAAGGTGATGGGCAATTTTAAGGAAACACCATTTCTAGGCACACACACACACACACACACACACAAAATTGATGTGTGTATGCATTAACTGTCAAACCCTGGAGAAACAGCTAATTGAGGGGGCCATTGGCATATAAAAGTATACACTATTCTCCAGCCTCTCTCAGTACCTGCTAAAGAAACATCCTTTATAATATTACCAAGACACTAATATTATAATTTAAAGAGTTTAAAACTTTTATGCTAAAATGCCACAATCTACTGGGATTTATTACTAGAGTGGAGAAATAGGTCAGTACCTTAAATCAACAATTCATTATAATACATATCTTAAATGCCAAATAAACATTTCATGATTAATTACATCCACCTTTAAAAGTTGATGAAATCCAAGGTCTTTTTTAATATGAATCTCAAGATATTGGGGGTAATGTGGTTTTATTCAGTAATGGCCAGAGAAAAGTAAATCATAGCAAATGACGTCAATTGTGAAAATTTGAAAAAATTCTCTCCAAATCAGTGACAAGACATGCATAGCCAGTTACTCCTCCTATTTACTATATTATTGATGGCTGGTCAGGACATTTAATTACAAGAAAGAAATAAAAGGAACTGAGGGAAAAATGTTTCATTCTCTGACCATGTTATCTTATACTTGCTCACCGAAGCCTGCAAGGACTGAATAGTTTAGTAAAATTGAGGAAACAAAATCAACATGAAATTAATAGCATTTTAGATACCAATACCAAATTAACTTAAAAGAGAATATAAGGAAAATGATTTCTATTTACAATAACTATTAAAAAACTACACTTTCATGTTGAGCTTAAGTGCAGGTAAAAAGAATTATACCCAGAAAACTGAGAAACAATGGTAAGAAGAAATGAACAACAATATGAACTAATTAGTGCCCTCAGAGCTCTCAGGGACTAAACCACCAACCAAAGAGTATACATGATGGGACTCATGGCTCCAAGCAGCATATTAGCAGAGGATGGCCTAGTTGGGTCATCAATGGGAGGAGAGGCTCTTGGTCCTGTGAAGGTTCTATGCCTCATTATAGGGGAATGACAGGGCCAGGATGCAGGAGAGGGTGTTGGTGAGCAGGAGAAGTGGGGAGGGAACATGTTTTTTGTTTGTTTGTTTGTTTGGTTGGTTTTTATGTTTTCTTTTGTTTTTGTTTTTCTTTTCGGAGGGGAAACCTAGAAAAGAGATATCATTTGAAATGTAAATAAATAAAATATCTAATAATTAGTAATTAAAAAAAAAAGAAATGTAAGGAAACTGAAGATATATTGTGAGCACTTACCAGGAACATGAACTATCAGGTTGAGTATTAACAATGACCATATCAACCCCTCACCCCCAAATCTGCAAATTCAGTTAACTTTCTTTGGATTAGTGAGGCCATTTTCTATTTTGCTTTTCAGTCCTTCTAGTTTCCTACTGGGTACTATTGGGCAATATACAACCAATGCACCATAAAGATAAATAACCAGAAATCCTGCATATTAACCAGATTTGAAGACTCAGTAAAGTACAATGGCAGTCTAGACTGAATTACTGACCATGGAGAAAGATGTATTCATTGGGATCATATTGATTAGAAAGGCAATGTGACATTGTGAATGGTTGGATATAGCTATTAGAATGACATATTAATCAATGACTTAAGGATAGTGTAAATAATGGGAAATTTTACTTATGTAGACAGAAAAATATTTAAGACTCATTGAAGGTAGTTTCATTATAAGGTTAAAATAGAATTGAAGATATTAAATACTAAGGGACTATAGTTTGTAGACAGAATGTAATTTGTTTTATTCTTATGTTGGATATTTTGCTCATATTTCTGTTATAATGTTATATGTATCAAATATTTTGTCTTTGAATGTTCATGGCAGTTCATGCTATCAGTCTGGAGATATTATAAAATTTAATCAAATCTCCCTCATGCATAGTTATGATTTAAGATGGACACTTTGGACAGCTTGGCTTTCTCTTTTAGGGCCCTATTAATTATAAAATGTCTCCCATTGATTAACTGCTTCTTGGGGGCATCAAAAAATTTAATGTCTCTTTTATAACCTGGGATTCATTTCAGTCACCAGAACTATTTGGCCATCATTTAAATCAGGTAAAGAGATGAAATGAAGAACTTTTGGGGCTTTCTTTTCTCTTAACATACAAATATAGGCCATGGTGCCCTATGGCCTATTACTTATTCAGTAACCTTTAAATTATTTAAAGCAATGGAATCTTCTACCCTCCATTGCATGAATATTAAACAAGCTCAAAAGGTATATGATAAAATATAATTCCTATAATTCTCATCTTTATCTTTTTGTTTATTTTTCAGGTATTAATATCACAATCATTAATTATTCTTTAGCTTTGCTTAAAATGCTGCATTAAATGAATATCCTAATATATCTTTTGAAATTTACGGCTTTCCTAAGGACAAGATCTGCTACTTAGTAAATACAGTGGGAATACAGTACTGAAAATATTGATCTTATTTAAGTAGAATGGACTACTAATTATCATCAATAGTGAAGAACCAATAAGGAGAAGAGGTTTGTAATTAAGAAGAAAAAAATCATATATCTAAGGAATAGTTTTATAGTGGGAGTCCTTCAGCTATAAATACTCATATATCTAAAAAATGTAACTTTACTTTCTTGGTGCAAAAGAAAATCTTTGAAAATGAGATTATTTTTAAAAAGGAAAGAACTAGATACCAATTAATGAATTAAGAGTACAATTATCTATCAGTGAGGGCCAGTAAAGTCCATACAGTTCTCTCCAGACTTAGCAGTCTTTATTGCACTATTACAAGACAGTCTCTTTTTTTCCAGCACTGCCCACTGGAGGCACGCACAGATACTCCATTCTTCTCTAGACTTCTTGAATAGCGTATTAATGAGTTCTGCTTATGTTAAGCGGATTGAACATCCAATGAACTTCTCAAGATCAAGATCAAAATCAAGGATCACAGTCAGTGAAAGCATAGGTCAAGTACTGAGTACTTACTAGCACTTTGGATCTTTGATATTGATATTGTTTTATCTGTATTGTTATGTGTCTCACTTATTAAAACAACACATTTGTATCTTTGAGATTCCAGCAACTCTGAGCTTGCACTTTGTCAAATAAAATTTAGTTCTGTTTCTGAAAGGAAGTCTTCACACTAAGTGGAGTGTGGTTCTTTGTTTACATTTTCTATTCTTTTATCTCCAATTAACATTTGTTTTACAATGTTTTTCCTTAGACAGCTGACATCAATAGGCAAGCTCCACTGAAAGCATCATTAATTTGAATTTTATTTCTTTAGTGAAAAATCCTGTGGGTAATTAAAACACTTGTGTACATTTTAGAAAAATCTCTAATTCTACAGACTATTTGAAATCTCACAGAATACATAGCCAAAAAGAAAATGTGGTTCATTTCTTTATCTTTTGAGGATTCTTTTATTACTATATCTACATGTTATTTTATTTTGATTACATGTTTTCAGCTTACTGGATATTCTAAAGTGTGTGATACTAATACTCATTATTTTCTGAATTACTTTTGAGCCCTTTTTAATGTGTCCAAGACAGGTTCAAACTCTGGAAATACACACAATAAAAACACAAATATTTTCATTCTACTCTAACATCACATTTGCTTTCCTGATTGTCATTATAAGGATATGTTGTAAATTATTGGACAGAAAAATATACATCAGAAAATATTTATTAATGGCCACAATACATTCAAATAATATAAATTTAAATCATTTGTTTCCTATTCCCTTATTAGACTTAAGTGGAAAGCCAGTCTTTACACATGAAATATAATCTTAAGGAAACTCATCATATTCTTTCTACAATCCTAATACATGATTTATCATACCAGAATAATAAGAACATTTGATACATTGTTTTCTCTTTATATTACCAAATATTATCCTTACTTGAAAGATAAAGTTCTACAGTATTATATACTTGCAAGAATTATAAAAAAAAAATGGAAAGACTCCTAATGCAAGTAGGTAATTTGAAAAGTTTACACTATGTATATCTAGAAGAAGGAACAGGAATGGGAACATGTTGCAGTTATGGTCTCAAAAATATTAAAGAAATTAAAATGTAAATGAAAATATGTAGCCATAGATGCTCATATATAAAACAAGGACTTGAGATATTCCAAACAAGTTTGATAAATGATCCTTTGTTTGGTGATTTAGGCATATCCACTTATATTTTGAGCCTAGATATGCACATAGAGCAACCTGCTTGGTTTCCTGGAAGAAGACATGATGCATGAGAGCAAGCCAAACTGAGCTGAGATCTCTTAGCATCTACAATCAGAGCCTGGCAAGAACATATTACCTGTGGGTACTGAAGTCATTACTTTGTCTGCTGTAGGAATTGTGAAGTTCTATTTTAGGAATGAACTTGAAGCTTTCCATTCCAGATGTTTTCAGAAGTTCATCATGGACCAGAGCCTAACCTGCCATTACAAACTAACACATATAGCAAGTTTGGACATATTATTTGGAGGTCCTTTGGTACATCCATTTCATCACTCAGCTTGACCCAAATCAGTCTGTTATATGGATAATATTCATATTTAAAAATTCTCAATGAAGGAATTAGAGAAAGGACTGAAGGAGCTGAAGAGGTTTGCAACCCCATAGGAAGAATAACAATATCAACCAACCAGAAGACCCTGACATCCCAGGGACACAGGGCTCCAGCTGCATATGTAGCAGAGGATAACCTTATCTGCATTTAATGGGAGGAAAGGCCTTTGGTCCTGTTAAGGCTTGATGCCTCAGTGTAGGGGAATGCCAGGGCAGGAAGGAGGGAGTGGGTGGGTAGGTGGAGGAGCACCCTCATAGAATCAGGGAAGGGAGGGATAGGGAGTTTGTGTAGAGAAAACATTGAAAGGAGAAAGGAGATAACATTTGAAATGCAAATAAGTAAAATAACCAATTAAAAAAGAAAAGAAAAGATGGATCTACTGGGTGTCCTGGCCTTGGCCTTCACTTTTGTCATTTTCATGCTAATCTGGAGTCTCCATTCCCTCTGAGTGCTGAAATAAAAACAAAGATCTGAAATTTAAAAAAAACAAAACAAAACAAAACTCACTGGGGCATAAGTCATGGATACATTCCTCCTACTGGATTTTCTTTCTTCCTTTCTTTTTTCTTTTTGTTAGACATTTTCTTTATTTACATTTCAAATGATATATCCTTTCCCAGTTTCCCTTCCCCTCCCCCTGGTTACCAACCTGCCCTCTCCTGCTTCCTGGCCCTGGCATTCCCCTACACTGGAGCATAGAGCTTTCATAGGACCAAGGGCCTCTCCTCCCATTGATGACTGACTAGGCCATCCTCTGCTACATATGCAGTTGGAGCCATGAGTTCCACCATGTGTACTCTTTGGTTGGTGGTTTAGTCCCTGGGAGCTCTGAGGGTACTAATTAGTTCATATTGTTGTTCCTCCTAAGGGGATGCAAACCCTTCAGCTCCTTGGGTCCTTTCTCTAGCTCCTTCATTGGGGACCCTGTGCTCAGACTAATGGATGGCTGTGAGCCTCTACTTTTGTCATACTGGCTTTTCTAGAGTAACCAGCCCTTTGCATTTTGCTCACCATTTGGAAGAAAGAACATTGATTGCTAGAAATTAAACCCCCATAAGTGTTCAATATATAACTATTATATAATCATGACTATTTTAATTACACCAATCATGTGAATATATTTCCTAAAATTTTATATTTTAATTGTATAACTTTGTTTATCTGTAATTTGATTAGCATTCAATATCAGACATTGAAATTTATGACATATGAATGAATATTGGTGGATAATAATCACATAATTGATGAGTTTTTAATAGACAGTACTTTACCTTAATCATTATTTTTAGCATTTTATTTTTAGGATATAAAAAGTTAATGACTTCAAATTGTTATATATTATGTAAAGGACCAGCTATGATAAGGTCACTTGGTTTAATTTGCTATTCGTTTCATTTTGCAATGATTTATTGTAGGTTAATGACTGACAGAAAAGGTCTACATTTAGCATTTTATGTCTCTTTGAGATATACTGCATAAAACAATTTTACATTGTAATATCACATTTGAGTCTAGAACTGATAGTCTTGTGAACTCTATAGAAATAATTTTAATTCAGAATGGACTTGATTTACAAAACTATAATGGTTTTTCAGAGTATGCATGGAAGCACATGCCATCTTGAAATTTCTTTTAGGCACCTAAAAGTTAAGAAAAATAAAGCACCTTGGAAAGAAAATCAGAGGAGAAATCTGTTAATAAATATATAAAGTTACCAAGTAACATAACAAATGGAAATTTAAAATAAATTGTAATTAACAAGAGACATGTATGGCATGTAAGACACTCTTTCATTTATATAAAAAAAATCTAAGTGCTTTATCTTTTTAGATATTTTTGAAGACACTGACATGTAAAAGAGAGAAATGAGAAATTACTGCTTTTGAGCAAGTCTGACCCCAGTGGAGAACAAGTGGAAGTGGCTGGCAAAAACTTGGACTCAGAAGGTGGGAATTAGGCAAAAATATAACTAGATTTAGAACCAAATAAGCCTGGATAAAAAAAAAGTGTCAGTAAAAACCCAAGAAATGTTGGGGGGAGCACTAGATAATTGGATTGTAGGAATGGAGTATATCTAATTGAGTTATTTGCCAAAGGGGCCCCACAGAAACCCAAACAACTCAGGCTATTGTTAAGGGTATTAGTTGCTCTCCCCAAACTCATGGTAAGATCAGATTGCTGAAGAAACCATCTATGTCTCAGTGAAGAAGGAGAAGTCAAGCTGCAGCCTAAGCAGAGCCTTCACATGTGAGCAGTGTGGAAGGTACTGGAATTTACTCTCCATGCTACCAGAGAAGAAAGGTAAACACCAAGTCAGAGACAAATCCTTTGATCTCCAATGGTAACTTGATTGCATGATACTATATAAGAATTGTAATCCAGCCACATGGCTGCTCTGGCAAGGATTCATATCCAAAGACCATCTATATCTATATGATCTGGCTGGAGTACAGATACACCTTTATTCCAGAAGAGAGGATCTCTGAGCAAGCCTGGTATGCAGCAAGGTTTAGGGAAAGAAAAATTTAGGTCCAGGCTTGGTGACCTTTGATCTAAGCACTCAGTAGACACAGGAATGCAGATCTCTGAGTGCTAGTCAGTCAGTTCTGTTTAGTCTGTTGAGATCAATATAATGAAGTTCTTTTCTTTCACTCAGTTGGGAGTCAGTGCAATGAGTGTTCATTTGTGAGTCCATGAAGTTCAGTGCAGGTCAGCAGAGAACAGTTGAAGCAAGAGAATTATTGAGCCAGAAGATTAGAGCAAATTTCGAATTTGTTTAAGGCCAAGCAGAACCATTCAGTGAGGAGCTGAGAAAAGCCAGACTGAATTAGTCATCTTGGAGAGAAGTTTGAGCCAAAACAGCCGAGCTTGAACCAGCTAGTCAGAGTTCAGAAAGGACTAGAAAGATTGAGTTCATTAACCAGTAAGCCTCCAAGACAAGTACATCTGGTGATTGAAAGTTACTTTTACATGATACATTCATTTAATATTGGAACAAACATATGAGTAACCAACCACTATCTGATTGGACTTAAGGCCTACTCTATGAAAACCCTTACCTGACGCTGCTCTAATGTCATGGAATCTGAGACTAGTTAGGCCATCAACACAGGAGCAAACCAAATACTGTCGTTCTGCTCTATAGCAATTAAATGGCACCTAATGGCATTCTGCTCTATTTATATATCAGTATTTCACTAGCTATTATCAGAAAACCTTTCTCCTGCAATAGAAGAGAACTAATACAGGGACCCAAGAACCCCAACTAGACAATTTGCAAAGAATTAGAAGTTGAATCAGTCAGTCCAAAGTCCAATATATTCATCATTGCCCCCAAACCTCCACTCATGGCTTTGTGTACTATGTGCAAAGTGCAGATTGTAGACTGAAAGATCCATAGGGGATGGATGATACCCTGGAGAAAGTGTCTTCCAGAAACAGTAGGACTGAGGCACATATTAACTCACCAACATGGTGACAGCAAGAATAGTGCCTACACAGTCCAAACTAGACAGAATTCCAACTCACAGATGGGGAAGAAGACAGAAGCTCCCATTCTGAACTAAGAAGCTGTTCCCAATTAACAAAGGAAAAATTAGTCTCTCCTAGGGAATGTCACTTGGTATAAAAGCAACCTTAAATGCAGGCTCCATGCCAGCACAAAATGAACTCAATTGGACATTATTTAACCTTTGTGGTCTTTGCCTGTATATTATGGTTTCTAACTTTGTTTTTTTATAGGTTGTGTGTGTGTGTGTGTGTGTGTGTGTGTGTGTTCTTTTTCTTTTCTTTTTTTTTTGGGGGGGGGTTGTTGCATTTTTCATTTGGTTGTATTCTTGTTTGTTTGCCTTTTTATTGGCCTGTCAGTTTTTGGAAGTGAGAGACAGAAAGCATGGTGTAGGAAGAATAAGAACATAGGGAAAAATGAGGGAGGGAAACAATGATCAGAAAATATTTTATGAAAGTAAAATACTTTTCTTTTTTTTTTAAAGTAAGACCAGATACATATCATGCCAGGACCCAATGACAAACTAATTTCCATGTTTTATAAGAAAAAAATATGTCTTTGCATTATATATCAAACCTATACATTTTGTGACTGATAAATTCAGCTAATAAATTATGGGAAAATTGGGAACTGTACTTCAGATATATATTAATAGAAATTATGTAGATAAATTATCAAAATAAAGTTTTAGATGCTAAACATCACCACATTTGTTGTCCCACCCACCTTGTGTCTGAAGACAGTTTAATAAAAATCATAAACTTAGAACCATGTTAGATTCATTATCAAAAAGATTCAAATTTTCCAATTAAAACTTTGGTAATAATATAAATAAATAAAAGGATTGATAGATTGTGGCATTATTTTCTTTATTAATAGTTATGATGGCTAATCATGGTTGTTGATCTAACACCTGGAAAAAAGAAACACCAGTGACTGTCTCCATCACATTGGCCTGCAAGCATGTTTTCTTGATTCCAAGTAAAATTGTCTGTACCATTAGATTATATTCTATCCCATTCTTTAAGGTCTTCATATCTCAGTTCTCACAGGAATATCTACATAGGTCAATGAAAGTCAACATTAACCATACTCTCCACCATGATATATTCTATTATCATGGATCCCAGAACATTGAAACCAGCAAGCCATGGTACAAAGCCTAAAATCAAAACAAAACAAGCAAACAAACAAACAAAAAACCCAAAAACAAAAACAAAAATACTTTCCCCCAAAATGTTCTATGATTTTCTCAGTTATTTTGTTACAACATTGAGAGATTGGCTTATAAAGGAATTTTAATCCAGCAACATGGGTCCTCTGGCAAGGGATTAGACCCATGGCAAAGAAATTTTAGGTTTGTGTGATCCAGCTAGAATTAGACACGTTTAATTCCTCTGGCTGGAATACAGACACACCATTAGTACACACCTTTATTTCCAAACAATGAAGGTTAAATTTAGTTTGCAGAAGGGAGCAACCATATTTGAAATTGATGTTTAATTGAGATGTAGATAAAGTGACTAATCAGGGAAAGATTTGATGGAATGAGTCAGAGATAGGATATACCCAACATTCAGGAGGACAGACAGGAAAGAGAGGCTACTTAAGAGCACTCCAGAGTGAGTCAGGAGTGGATGGTAGTTCAGTGAATCCAGTTCATACGGGTTCAGGTTCAGTGAAGGATAGTTGAGTTCAGTTTCATTCAGTTCATGTACTCAATACAGTCAATAGAGTTTAGTTCATAGAATTCAGAGGCAGTTATTTCAAGTAGAGCAATTCCATTAGAAGCCAAGAGAAGCCAGTTTGAATTGGTCAGCTTTGAGAAGAGTTTGGGCCAGAGCAGCTGAGTTGAATCTTCCAGCTAGAGTTCGTAAAGAGCTAGAAAAGATGAGTTTATTCAGCTGTAAGCCTTTGAGATGAAAATTAGTCTAGTTGATTAAAGTTACGTTTACATCTGGCCTTAATACCATCATTGGAGAAAATAAAGCACACTTTAAATGGACTAACTTATTAGATTGCCCATTTAAACAATTCAGTTTTGTACTCAATGTTTTTTCCTTCTTTATCTTGCTGTAGTCATTTCATATACATTTTATTTTTTTGTAAAAGAGTAAGATTTAGGTAGACATAAAAGTGGAAATTAACTAGATGTGTATTTTAGCCTAACTTTCTGACTACTGGATTGATGATCTTGAAGCATGTGATGGTCACATGGATTCTTTATGTTGTAAAATTTACAGTCTTCCAAGTGAACTATTAGAAGGCTTTGAGATCTTGTAAATGGAAAACATGTTTCTTGATTTTTATACAGCCTCAGACATTTAGAGAACTAGAATAAAGAACTATAGTTGAGTTTAAGGCTAAACAAAAGCCTTGTAGATGAGAAAACCAAAGATTTTTTTCATGTACTTGAATGACCCCAAATGTCAGTTGTAAGATCAGAAGAGTATGTACTAGGAAATAAGTTCATCTTACTCTCATGCACAGAACTAACTTCTTTTCAATAGCCATCATGCTAATTGTAAAAGTAAACGGGAATGTAATCTCCATAATTGATTTTTTTCTTTACTATCTTTTGTAGTAAAAGTTTAAGGATATATATTTTTAAAATGTTTTTATTCTTTAATCTTTTTTTACAGTCCAGACTTTATCCCCCTCCTGGTTCACCCTCAGACTCTTCCACATCCCACACTTCCTCTCCCAACACCCCATCTCCAAGATTAAGTTATCACCCCTCTAACCCCACCAGACATCCCTAGTTCCTGAAGCCTCAAGTCTCTCAAGGCTTAGGTGCATCCTCTCTGACTGAATCCAGACCCAGCAGACCTGCCCTCTGCTTTATATGTGATGGGGGCCTCATATCAGCTGTTGTATGCTGCCTGGTTAGTGGCTCAGTGTCTGAGAGATCCCAGGATCCAGGTTAGTTGAGATTTTCATTCTTGCCATGGGAGCTGTCAAACAGCTATAAGATCTGTGTCTGGTCAGCAAGATATTAGCAGAAAAATTTATTAGTATTGGGGTAGACTCTCCTGAGAGGAAAGGTCAATGCCATTGACATCATTCTATTTCCTGACTATGGAAGGCTGACAGGAAACACAGCAGCATTTCTGAATACATTGCTCTAACAAAGTGAATTCAACATCAAGAAAATCTTGAAATAGTCCGCCATGGTCTATAGCTGCCTCGCTTCAGAGATTGTATGTGATAAAGATTTATTAATGACAATTATGAACTGAGAAGTTTTTTAAACTTATTTTTGAATCAATATGAATATCCATACCAATCTTACATTTACAATTTGCAGTTTATTAGTCAATATCACCTCGGATAATAATAATCTCTATTTTATAATGAAAATAAAGAAGCCATGGAGAGAAAAGGCTTACTTTTCAAATATGTGAATAAATTTAGGAAACCAGTGCAAATGGTTTATAACAGATATTTGCAGCCTCATTGAGCTTAGTGCCTCATTTCAACAATATTAGCAGCACTGAGAGCACCAAGTGTAACTACTCAGCGACTGTTAGTTCTTGCATTTCTAGGGATCCAAGTGGAAATCTCAGTATCAGTAGTATCAAGCAATATGAAAATCAGAAAGCACACTAGTAGTATAGTACGCATTTACATGCTTTTATTTATGTGACAGATATACAAATAGTCACAATTAAAACGACTTCAAGAGACTGTATATGAGTCAACTGTTACCAATGCTATATTCCCTGAAACCACCAACATTCTTCAGGAAAGACACTAGCATATTTTGGATTGGATAACTTCTTTGTGTTGTTTGATCTCTTACTCTCATGAAGTGCTTCCATTTCTCTGTTATTTTCTTTCCAATCTTGTCCCTTTTTGCTGGTTTTTTTTTTTCATTATAAATTTTAGAGATTAGCAGTCTTGCCAGCACAGAGCTTAGTTTTAAATTTTATATAGCTCCCCCACCCCTCAGTCTAGGAGCCCACATGACTTAAATCAAACAAGTGCGATTTGGAATTTCAACACTATTATACACACAATTGCATATTGATATGCTAAAACAATAAGACTTTTGTATTTCATTAATCAATTTCTCACCACAGATTTAGAGAACTCATGTGCTTGAATTTATGAATTTTGGTTTTATATGTAATAAAAGATAGTTTCTCTGTGCAGCAATGGTTTTAAATGAGAAAATAGAACTGAGTTTTATGTTTGAAATACCAATTTTTAAAAGTGTGTAATGATTTGAAGCTTATAAAGAATAAACAACTAAGCTTGTTATATATTTTTTAAATTCTGTATTTTATACTAATGTTATTTCTCTTACCCTTTATATTGTATCCATATACTCTATATCAAGACCATTTTAAACATAGAATATGTATATAATATATGTTGAAACACAATCATAAAAAGGTTTTACTAACATATTTTCTCTTTAATATATTCTATATTCTAAAATTTCTTATCACTGTACTCCTCAGAAATTTGTTATTTCAGAAACAGAATTATACATATAAGGTCATTACATATGTAAACACAGAAATACATTGATTTAGATTGAAAACTTGAAATTTATCCATGTAACAAAAGGCACAGAAGTTCTGTTCATCAGTATTACTAACACATATTTTTTCTGTCTAGACAGATAGGTTTCTACAGTCTTTTTTTACAATTTATTAAGGGATCTAAATTCACAATTCCACACACACATAAAATTTACAAAGGTGAAAAGGTGATTATTAAAAAAAGCAATGATCACTTAATTCATTACATCTGAAACACAAAAATATATCTATGTACTATATATGTAAATATTAGTTGCTATGATGGTGAATTCATTTGATATTCGGTTTGAAAAATCCTCTTTATTCTTTAGTCTAGAAAAATTTTAGTAGCTGTTGGGATTCTTTAGCATCCTTCCTTTTTTGTCAGTAGATAGTCTCTGTTTAAAACATCCTTCACTTTTGAAATATATATATTTTCTATGAAAGACAACTTGATGTATAATTTTATGTATGTATGTATGCATGCATGTATGTATTATTATTATGAAGTTTGAATACTGCTGCATCAGTCATTAGCATGCTGGGACTTTAGTTATGTACCATAATACAAATACCAAGAATATTATTTGATTATATGCATATGTGTGCTTATAAGCATATTTGTGTATAAGCATTTGTATGGTTGAATGGATGAGTGTGTATGTGTGTCTGTGTGTGTGTGGGTGTATTTGTGTGATTTTATTATATAAATATCTCGAGAAACATAAAGTGCTTTAGATTTACTCACAGGCCTAGAATTCTCTTCAAGTTATAATTTTCTTCTGAAGGTTAACCCTTTGTATATATTTATAACTTTATCAATACACTCACTTTGGGTTCTTATTTCTTCAAATACACAGACACTTAACCTCAGTAAGTTATGGGTTGCCTTATGTTTGCTTTTACTTTGCTAAATTTCAGTGAAGATGTGTTTCATGTAATTTACTTCAAGAATTTCAAAATAAGGTATGTAGGAGAAAAATATCTTATAAGAGTAAAATAAAGGTTAGTAGTCTAGCATTTGCAAGATCCTTAGGTTGCATCCTAGTACCACCACCACACATACACACACACACACACACAAATGTAGATCTAATTCATTCTTAATCTTTTTCTACTTTAAATATTGTAGCAGGACCTTCTAGATATATCAGTAGTTAAATATTGACAGAGACTTATATTTACAAAAGATTAGTCCTTTAGCTTGGACTACCACACAGCTAGCTCATCTAACTTAGTTTTATTTTCCTAGCCAACATCCTGCCACATGGCTAGTTCTTTACCTTTCTCTCAGTTAGAGTACATTCAACCAGCTCTATCTCCTTCTGGCAAATTCTACTGCCTCTGATTCTTCTCAATCTCCCTGCTTCCCATTCCTGCCTAGCTATTGACCATCAGATATTAAGTCAATCAACAGGTGAGGGAGGAAGAGTGTTTACAAAATACTTCAGCAGGTGATGATCCATAAAAATAACACTACCAGGATCCAGCCAGTACTCAGCTCTTTGCCAATACAGCAATCAACAGTTGAATATACAGAGACAACAGTTTCACAGTAAACTCCAAAAAGAAGTTAAATTCATTATATGAACACAGGCACACATTATATGCAATATCTAAAGTTTTGTAACTTTAATTATTAAAGCATTTGTTGTACTTAACTCTGTCTACAGGTTTATATTGGGAATATATGCACCATTTGAGGCAGAGACTGAATGATCGCAGTTCAGTACCATTGTGCTGAGACATAGAAAGAGCAGGTTCAATATACTGGCATATAGATACACATATAACAAAATATATACAATGAACCCAAAGGATAAAAACAATAAATTATATTAAATATAAAGAATTGTAAAGATTAATAAATTAGCATAAAGACATTAAATTTTGTTTCTTATAGTAAAGGAGAAAAATACATATTATTATAAATGATATATTCACATATATAAATAAAAAGTTATTAGTAATCATATATAAAGATGATTATTAGTTTACAAAATACAAGTTTATGAAATAACATTGACAGCTAACATAGTTAGGTATTTCTATAAAGAACATGTTAAAAATTATAGAATTGCAAAGAAAAAGTATACAACCTCATTATGGGAATGCATTGAAAATCTATATTGAGGTATGACTTCACACATGGTAAATAGGACAAAATCATACATATATATTTGCTTGTAAGTGTGAAGTTAGTCTATTTTTAAATGAAGTTTTTCAATATCTGTGATTTATCATAGTTATAACCCTTTTTGAAATGCTGAATGTCAAGTTTCATCCAGGTCATTCTGATATTACTCTAATATTGATAGTTTTTTATCTATAGTTATCTGATGGCTTTTGAGGAAGAGACACTCAGTGCTTTGGAGGTTCAAAAATATTTTGAAAGAAAAAAAACTTTTCCATTAAAAAAAAAACATGATAAATATTAGACTCCCTTCCCCCATCCATGTGCCACCCATCTTCCCTCATACTGAGTTCTCTAGGGCAGCCTTAGTTACCCTGAGCCACTTGTTATCCCTCATGGTGGACCTCACTTATCCTACTATCTCTCCAACCACCCTTATCAGTCCTACTGATCCTGAAGCATGCAGGTTACACTCTATTCTCACATCCATTTTTCTTCCACTGTGTAGTTCTCAAGGACACCCCTAGCTGCTCTAATTAGCTTGCTATCCCCACTAGACACCCACTCTCCCACCACCTCTCAGTCCATCTTCCTCAGACCTGCTGATCTGGAACCATACAGCATAACTATACCCTTCAGAGGCCTGGAACACCAGGATCATAAATGTTAGGGCCCTCCCAAAAGCTACTACAAGAGGAACATACAGGAACTAAAATAACCCAAATGGATAAAAATGCTTGAATAAACACAATCAACAAAAGTCAGGAAAAATATGAAAACCTTCAGAGCACAACTAACCTACCTAAGCCCAGGAAATCCTAACACAATGCAAGCACAAGGAAATGGCCGTAAATCCAACCATATAAAAGTGATAGAAGCTTTTAAAGAGGAAATGAATAAATCCCTTAAAGAAATACAAAAACAATTACAGTCGAACAGATACAGGCCTTTAAAGAGGAAACAAATCTCTTAAAGAAATACAGGAAACTACAATTAAACTGGTTAAGGAAATAAACGAAACTGTTCAAAAACTGAAAATGGAAATAGAAACAATGAATAAAACCCAAACTGAGAGAATCCAAGAGCTAGAAAACCTAGGGAACCGAACAGGAAAATCAGACACAAGCAGCACCAACAGAATACAAGACATGGAAAAAAGAATATCAGGCATGGAAGCTACAATAGGAGGAATTCATACATGAGTGAAAGAAAATGTCAAATCTGAAATTATGACACAAAATATCCAGAACATCTAGGTTACCATGAAAAGACCTAACCTACGAATGATAGGAATAGAAGAAGATAAAGAGTTGCATCTCCTGGTCTGTGGTACCTGATATATGTGTAGTAGAAAACTGTGATTGTTGGCCAGAGGGGACACAGTAGAATTTCAAACAATGAAGGTTGTTGCCAAGCTTATATGTTGTTTTCTACTAAATGACAATAAGACCCCATTGCTGAAAATAACATCCCAACATCTCATTTAAGAGGGAGAACTTGAAATTGTGCCTGACGGTAGAGATATTGGCTTCTATAATTACTATACTGGCAAGTGTTCTTGGTATGGTAAGTATTCTGTGTGCTACTAAAGGAGAAACATGAACACTAACCCAAGTACAAAACCTTAAATTTATAATAGTGTCCTGCCTTTAAGATATATTAGAATAAGTGCCCCCCCCCAACCAGGTACTTCAAGTCTCTGCAAGGCTAGGTGCTTCCTCTCCCACTGAGGCCAGACAAGGCAAACAAGCTAGAAGAAAGTATCCAACATACAGCTTTTGGGATAGTCCCTATTCCACTTGTTGGGAACCCACATAAAGACCATGCTGAACTTTTGCTACATATGCACATGCAATCTAAGGTTCAGCCCATGTAGGTTCTTTTGTTGGTGGTTCAGATGCTGAAAGCCCAAAGGGTCCATGTTCGTTGACTCTGTTGGTCTTCATGTGAAGTTACTATCCCCTTCAGTACCTGCAGTCTTCCTCCTGTTCTTCAGTGAGAGTCCCCAAGCTCAACCCACTGTTTGTATGTGCATCTCTGTATCTCTCTGTTTCAGCTGCTGTGTGGAGCCTCTCAGAGAACAACATGCTTCTGTTTGCAAGTATAACAGTGTGTCATTAATAGTGTCAGGGTTTGGTGCTTGACCATGAAATGGGTCTCAAGTTGGGCCAGTTGTTTGTTGGCCATTCCCTTAGCCTCTGCTTCCTCCCCAGTACCTGCATTTCTTGTAAACAAGACATTTTGGGTTGAAAGTTTGAGTGTAGGTTGGTACTTCTATTGCTCCACTGGGGTTCCTGTCTAGCTACAGGAGGTGGCTTCTTCAGGTTCCATATCCCAATGTAGTGAGTCACAGCTAAGTTCACCCCCATTGATTCTTTGGTGTCTACCTTATCTGAGGTCTCTGTTTCACCCTGGAGATCAAGAAAGATTGTGGGAAGGGGTTACCAAGAAGGGGGTAGTGAGCAGGATGTAAAGAGAATAAGTAAAAAAAAATAGTATTGACTAAAATATATGATTGTGTAGTGGTGGGACAGAATGTATGTGAGTAACAATCCAGTAATCAATTTGTTCTGAGGGTCATCCATAAGATGGAACCCATACTTGATGCTAATGGGTAACCAAGAATCAGAGACTACATCATCCAGGGACCTAGTAGAAAACAAAATCCCACTGTTGAAATTAATAAATGAAATGATTTTCTGCTATACTAATCTATACTCATGGATTAGTGCTTGTTCACATCATCAGTGAAACATTCTGCTAGAACAAATGGGAATAAATACAGAGACACACAGCCAGATAATAAGCAGAGAATGTGATATCTCAAAGTGGATATTAACCCCAATGCTCAGAATACCCAAGATATAATTCACAGATCACATGAAGCTCAAGAAGAAGGAAAACTAAAGTGTGGATTTTTTTTAGTCCTTCTTATAAGAGGGAACAAAATACTCACGGGAACAAATATAGAGACAAAGTGTGGAGCAGAGAATAAAAGAAATGCCATCCAGAGACTGCCCCACCTGAGGATTCAACCCATATAGTCACCAAACTCAGACACTATTGCAGATGTCATAAAAAGCATGGTGACAGGAGCCTGATATAGGTGTCTCCTGAGAGCCTCTTCCAGAGCCTGACAAATAAAGAGGTGGATGCTCACAGCCAAGATTTGGACTGAGCACCGGGTCTCCAATGGAGGAGTTAGATAAAGGACTAAGGAAGCTGAAGGAGTTTACAATCCCATAGGAAGAACAACAATAGCAACCAACCAGACCACCCAGAGCTCCTAGGGACTAAACCACCAGCCAAAGAGTACACATAGAGGGACTCAGGGCTCCAGCTGCTTATGTAGCAGAGAATGACCTTGTCTGGCATCAATGGAAGAACAGGCTCTTGGTCCTGTGGAAGCTTGATGCCCCAGTGTAGGAAATGTGAGGGTGGGGAAGGCAGGAGTAGGTGGTTGTGTGTGGGAGCACCCTCATAGAAGCAGGGGGTGAGGGGTGGAATAAGAGGTTCTTCATCCAATTCCCTCCTCTTAGGTCTAGGGAATCTTGCAGAAGAGGAGACAGAAGAAGTGTATGAGCCAGAGGCATAGAAGCCATCACGTAAAGAAGGCCATCTAAACACAGTGTAAATAATGAAAATGTACCTCACAGGGAGTGAGGTAGGTTAAACAAGGCCTGCAGCAGTCAGGAGAGGTCAACATGTCTTATCCCAAACACAGTAGCTATCTTTAATTGATAACTACTTAAAAATGCAAAATTTCCTTTCTTCAAAGGACTGCTCTTAAGAGTAGTTTGTCCATCCAGACGTAGATGTCAAACAGAAAACATCATTGCATCTTTGGATATTCCTTGTCTCACAATATCATGTCAGGGATTTGTTTGGTTTGATTTTGTTCAACTTGTTTTTATTTTACTTTTATTTATTTTATTTTACTTCTCTATTATTGGCTCTACAGGATGTGTATAATTGCTATAGTTTCTGGTTTTGTGTTCACGTGGAATTCCTTCCTTTCCAATTTGTATCTCTTTGATCTCCTTATGTTGTGTAATTGCACTGGCTAGGACTTCAGGTACAATACTGAATAGGTAGGGAGAGCATGGGCAGCCTTGTCTAGTCCCTGATTTTAGTGGGATTGCTTCAAGTTTCTCTCCATTTAGTTTGTTGTTGGCTACTGGTTTGCTGTATATTGCTTTTACTATGTTTAAATATGGGCCTTGAATTTCTGATCTTTCCAAGACTTTTATCATGAAGGGGTGTTGGATTTTGTCAAATGCTTTCTCAGCATCTAATGAGATAATCATATGGTTTTTTTCTTTGAGTTTGTTTATATAGTGAATTATTTTGATGGATTTCCATATATTGAACCATCCCTGCATCCCTGGGATGAAGCCTATTTGATCCTGATGGATCATCATTTTGATGTATTCTAGGATTCAGTTTGCAAGAATTTTATGGAGTATTTTTGCATTGATATTCATAAGAGAAATTGGTCTGAATTTTTTTCTTTGTTAGGTCTTTGTGTGGTTTAGGTATCAGAGTAATTGTTGCTTCATAGAACAAATTGGGTAAAGTACCTTCTGTTTCTATTTTGTGGAATAGTTTGAGACGTACTGGTATTAGGTCTCTTTGAAGTTCTGATAAAATTCTGCACTAAACCTATCTGGTCCTGAGTTTTTGTTTTTTGTTTTTTGTTTGGGAGACTTAATGACTGTTTCTATTTCCTTAGCAGATATGGGACTGTTTAGATCACTTATCTGATCTTGATTTAACTTTGGTATGTGGTATCTCTTTAGAAAATTATCCATTTCTTTGAGGTTTTCCAGTTTTGTTGAGTATAGGCTTTTGTAGTTGGATCACATGATTTTTTGGATTTCCTCAGTTTCTGTTGTGATTTTTTTTGATTTCCTCAGTGTCTGTTGTGTCTCACTTTTCATTTCTGGTTTTGCTACTTAGGATACTGTCTCTGTGCCCTCTAGTTAGTCTGGCTAAGAGTTTATCTATTTTGTTGATTTTCTCAAAGAACCAGCTCCTGGTTTGGTTGAGTCTTCATATAGTTCTTTTTGTTTCCATTTGGTTGATTTCAACCCTGAGTTTGATAATTTCCTGCCATTGACTCCTCTTGGGTAAATTAGTTTCTTTTTGTTCTAGAGTTTTCATATGTGCTGTCAAATTGCTGGCACATGCTCTTACCAGTTTCTTTTTGGAGACACTCAGAGCTATGAGTTTTCCTCTTAGGACTGCTTTCATTGTGTCCCACAAGTTTGAGTATGTTGTGGTTTCATTTTCATTAAACTCTAAAAAGTCTTTAATTTCTTTATTTCTTCCTTGATCAAGTTATCATTGAGTAGAGTATTGTTAAGCTTCCATGTGTATGTGGGCTTTCTATTGTCTATGTTGTTATTGAGGAGCAGCCTTAGTCCATGGTGATCTGATAGGATGCAAGGCATTATTTCAATCTCTTGTATCTGTTGAGGCCTGTTTTGTGACTGAAATTTTGGAGAAGGTACCATGAGGTGTTGAAAAGAAGATATATCCTTTTGGTTTTAGGATAAAAGGTTCTATATATATCTGTTAAAACCATTTGCAAGAAAGTGGGTGGGGAAAGTGGTAGCAGCTTTGGTGTTCTGTGCTAGTTTGGGGCAGTAGAGTTGCTGGTCCCTGGTCTTGCCACCTCTCCTAGTATTTGTTCTGTGTAGTTATGACTGTTCGGGCCTCACATCAGGAGCCAGATGTGGTCCTGGGTCCTGACACTGCTAATGCTGGGACTGTGCAACATGTCAGTTAAAAGGAGGCAATGCATAATCCTGAGATATTTTATTATAGGAAAGAGAAAAGAAGCTGGCCATGACCATGTAGGGAGAAAGAAAGGATAGGAAGGAGAGGAAAAGAGAAGGGGAGAGATGGCAAGAGAGGAAGAAAGCAACCGAGGAAGAGAGGAAGAAAGAAAGTAAGAGAGCAAGAGAGGAAGCGAGGGCAAGAGAGAGAGGAGGGGGCAAGCAGCCCCATATGTTCTGAGGAAGGGCTTTCTGTGTGTGGGGTGGTGCATACCTACCTTTGGTCAAATGATTGGGGGTAGGGTTCAACTAGAATGCTGGGAGCTTGGGGCATTGTCTATGTGACAGAACACACATCTCCTGCAGGGGACTGTAAGTGATTGTGACTGAAACAGGAACCAGGGGCCCAGGAGGTGTGGCTGAACTCTCTGTCCCTTGCAGGCTGAAATTATTGCCCACTGGGGCTCTGGAGGTCCAGACCTATTCTCGACTGGGCCCAGGTTGCCTGAACATACCACTGCCCACATGCATCTATGGCTCCTGACTTCTTTCCTAGGTTTTCTATCTCCAGAGTTGTCTCTCGTTGTAAATTCTTAATTGTTTCTACTTCCATTTTTAGATTATGGATGGTTTTGTTCAATTCCTTCACCTATTTGTTTGTGCTTTCCTGTAATTCTTTAAAGGATTTTTGTGTTTCCTCCTTAAGGCCTTCTACTTGTTTACTTGTGTTCTCCTGTAATTCTTTAAGGGATTTTTGTGTTTCCTCTTTAAGGGATTGTACCTATTTATCTGTGTCCTCCTGTATTTCTTTCAGGGAGTTATTTATGTCCTTCTTAAATTTCTCTATTACCATCATAAGATTTGATTTTAGATACAAATCTTGCTCTTCTGGTGTGTTAGGGTATCCAGGACTTGCTGTGGTAGGAATACTGGGTTCTGATGATGCCAAGTAGTCTTGGTTTCTGTTGGTAAGGTTCTTGCTTTTGCCTTGTACCATCTGTTAAGCTCTTGTGTTAGATGTTCTTGCTGTCTCTGGCTGGAGCTTGTTCCTCCTGAGGGTCTGTAAGCCTGTGTCAGCATTCCCTGGAGATCAGCTCTCCCCTGTTAGGAAGGGTGTGCAGAGATCTGTGGAGCAGCCATCCTTCCTGGGTGCAGATGGATGAATGAAGGACCCTGTCCCAATTGCTGTGCATCTTCTGTGGCCTGTGCTTCCTGGCTAGTCCCACCTTAGAAAGTCATGGGAGAGAAAATGGTGACCTTGACTGAGTCCCAGGTTCAGAGCACTTCATAGAGATCTGCTCTCCCCTGGCAGGAAAATTGCATAGAGGGCTGTGGAACAAACGCACATCCTGGAGGTAGATGGAAGTAGAAAGGACCCTGTTCCAGCTGCTCTGCTGCTTCTGAGGCCTGCGCCCCCTGCGCCCCCTGGCTGGTCCTGCCTTAGAAAGTCACTGGAGAGAAAAATCCATATGGGATTCCTACATGTGTAAACAAGTATATCTTTATATCTATATCTATCTTTTATCTTTTCCTAGTCAATCTTCCTCTTTTTGTTTTATTCCAATTTATTTTCTTCTTTTACAATCTTATTTTATTTTACTGTTATTCCTTAAATACTTGTTTGTTTTCTAGTGCTAGACCGATAACGATTGCATCCAGATGGGAGAGTAGTATATGAGGAAGTGTGAAGAGCAGAGCTAGGCAATGGTGCAATCAGAACATATAATATGAAAATAAAAATCTCCTTTTAATAGAAAATAAAAATGTACAACACATAAAACCAACACCAAATGGTTGGAATTTTGCCAAGTTTGAGATAAGTAGAATCAATCAGAATAACTGAGGGAGAAAAATAGACTCTATCTCCTGGGGATATGGTTACTGCTGAAGTCAGGGTTATTTGCAAAGTTTTTAAATATTTGACTAAAAACCTGTTTCAATGATCTGGTGAGCAAATGAATTAATATGATAAAAATCTTAAAGTAAATTGGAGCTTTCACGATCAAGTTTATTCAAGACAGCAGAAGTGGAAAATTATTTAATGGCTTTTCATGTCCAATGATTCAAAGAAAACAAATTATTTCAATTTATGACTACAAAGTCAACCATCTATTTAAACACAGCCAGTTTTATTAAAAAATGCAAGTTACATGGTCTAATAAAAAAGGCAATCATAATGGTTTCAACATATTTACACTTGAAAGAGTCCACATGAGATTCTTCTCTCAAATACAGTAGATCATTCTAGTATTTGCAATTACCAAGATGTATATCTCAGGTTATATACCTAACACTTAAGTATAGCAACATACATCCTTATCATCAATTTTTGTCAGTATATTTCTATATTTTTCTTTGAAATGCAAGGAAAACTGATCTTGATTTTTCTTGCTTTTCATAAGGTAAATCTAAGAGCAAAGAAGGGTAACATTATTTGGTGTGGATGTAGAGGTCTGCAGTTCTGTTATTTGGGAAACAGAGAAAGAATTGTGGTGTGAAATATACATAGCCAGTTACAGCTTAGTGTAGGCTACATAGTGAAATCCTCCCTCAAAAAATAAAAGAAAAAAGGAAGAGAGGTAGGGAGGGAGGGAGGAAGGAAGGAATGGCAGAAGGAAGGAAGGAAAGCACAGGTGATAGAGAACATGTGACACATATCTATTTACATCTGGGTGATCTTGCGCAGTATAATCTTTTCCAGTTCTATTCTTTTAGTTACAAATTTCATAATTGTATTTTTCTTACTGCTAAATAGTACTTCATAATACACACACACATATGAATAATGTAGAAATGTGAACAACCATGGAATAAAAGGCTATTAATAGTATATATATATACATATATATGTATATGTATGCATATATATACAGATATACATACATATACATGTATACATATGAATAATGTATAAATGTTGATAAACATAGAATAAAAAGCTATTAATTTAACAGTGATCACAAATGGATATGGAATGAGGGAGGGGACAAGAGAGGGTGTGGGGTTCAGAAAAGGTAGAAGAAAGTGAAGAGGAAAAATGTTATAATTACATTTCAACGAACAATATATTTAAAAATAATAAAAGAAAAATGAAAGTGGAGGGATGTTCAAACGAACATACTTGTAGCAGTGCAGAGGAAGGCTGATACAGAAGGTGGCCCAGATGCACAGTCATGACAGTCTTTCTCATGTCATGCCTGTAAGTGTTCCTTCTCAGAGAGTTTTGTTTCTGTGTCATGCCCATGTCTTCATGCTCCATTTCATTCATACTGTGTGCAGTAATGGCACATAGACAGCACAGAGCAGCCTCCTAGACAATCTCTATAACCTGACCTTTTGGCTCTGACAGCTACAGTTTAGTCTCACCTTTCTTCCCCCATATCCTTGAGGCAGAACATGGGTTGCCTATTGTGTTCCACCCAATAGCACAGCACTGACGTCTGTTCTGAAGCTGTGGTGTCTCCTTTCAGATAAAGCCCCAAACTCCCTTTGTTGGAATCCCTTTGTATGGGGAAGGTTGTTGCTGGTGTCTTATCAAATCCACCTGCTGGTCTGGCAGAAAAAAAGTTATGGAAAACTAATAACTGTTTGCTCATTCTCAACAAGTAAAATAAAAGGTGTATAAGTGCAAAGTAATAGAAAAAGATTGTTAAAGACACGTAGATTGGCAGTTACATTAACTGGGATTTGAAGACACTTTAATTAAAAGACAGATTAAGGTGATGGAGAGGTGGATTAGTGATTAGGAACATACATTGCAATTGCAGAGCTACCACATTCACTTTCTAGCAGCCACATCAGCTAACTCAAAAGTATCTGTAATCCCACCTCAAAGATATCCAACTCCTGCAAGCATCAGTGGACATATACAAGCACAGTAGTACACATAAACTCATGCAGGCACACATATAGCCACACACACAAAAATAAGTAAATAAATAGTTTCTTGATGACATACTAAATAAAATAGCCAAAACTTCGATGGTGAAAGTATACTTGAAAGATGGTCACTTAAAATATAAAGGTAAAGTTAGGAAGAATGTTGGAAAGAATATCGATCATGAAAGGCTAATTTAAAAACTGCTGGAGTATAATTTTTTCACAATATCTCATTCATCATCATTATTATTGACATTTTCAGTTATTTCAGTGTGTTTGTGTGTATGTGTGTGTGTGTGTGTGTGTTTGTAGGAACTAGTGTGCCTTGTCACATGTATGCAGATTTGAAGGTAGCCTTGTAGAGTTGGTCCTTTCTTTTCACATTTATATGGGTTCAGCGTATAGAACTTAGGTTTTTTTTGTTTTTTTGTTTTTTTGTTTTTTGTTTTTTAGGAAAAATACATATTTTATTTTATTCAAGAAAGAAGATAGTAATTTAACTTGTATTTAATATTTTTCATTTATTTATTGACAAATTATTTATTGAAAAGAATACAATACTTTTGTTGTAATCCTTTTCCTACCTCAACTCCTCCTAGATCCTCATCCATATAACTCCATCATTCTTAGATTTTTTAGAACTTAAGTTTTAGGTTATCAGGTCAGTGTGGCAAGTGCTTTTATAGCTGAGCCATTTTTCTGGTTGGAAATATTAAAAAATAAACCTGTCATCTCTCTGCAGGCCAGACCATGCTCCCATGCTTCTGACCCTGCCATCAACCCTCTCTCGCTAGCCCCCACAGCATCTGGCTTGCTTGCCCAGGGAGCTGCTGGTATTTCCTCAGTCATAAACTCGTGTAGTTGGCAGTCCCATATTCCAGTAACTAAATGGAACTGCCAACCTCATTGTTATATATTACAATACCCAGTAATCCGGTAAAATCAAGACTCTTAAAGCTTATAATTATGTTAACCAATCATACTTATGTATCAATAAACTCACAATTTACAAGTTGCCGATACAATGATTTCAGAGCCAATTGACAATGAAAAAAGCTTTATCCCAATTAGTCTAACCTTGTGATATCATCACATAGGCCTCCATTCTCTCCTCTCCTTCTCTTCTGGGATGCTTTCTGTCTCTGCTACTCTTAGTGCTGCCTCCCTTTTCCCTGTTCAATCACAGGCCTCCTCTGCACTAATGTAATTGGACAGGGAAAATCCTTCAATACTATATTTATATCCTTGTACTCAGTACTTAGAGCTTTTAATTAATTTCTTAAACTAGACTTTTGGATTTGTCAGTGCATTACGTGTTTTATCTTTAACATTAAAGCAAAAGTAAAGTGAGTTATATCCAAGGCAATATAGTTTTATTGTCTTGTGTAGGCAACACATTCTGACCCACTTCCACAGCGTTAAGTTGCCATTCCTACTTCTACAGTGAAGTTGTAAAAGTCAGTGTTGTGAAGTCTTTCTATTTCAAATAACTTTCCATTCTTTAAATATTTCATTGTTTTCAACTTTCTTCAAGTTAAAGATTTAGAAAGTTGGATATACGTCAACATTCTTGCTTTCAGCATGATTAGTTTTCTCAGCAAGGCAGGACATTTTGACACTAGGATATTTCTTCACAGTGTGTTTTTAAGGCTGCCTCTCAGGGGCCCTGCTTGGCTCCAAAGTCTCAGGAATCCTCCATGATTAATCTTGGCTGATGAACCAGGACACTGAGGTCTACAGAACTGAGATAGCTCACAGGATAACTGGATTTACTGTGATTTTTTCCCCTATTCATTAAATTTGACATTTCTGAGATGGAGTGTGATTTACAACTAGTAACTTCACAGGGTAAGGAAAATGAGATTGCAGAAATGTATCAGATATGTCCAGAAAAGTGAACTGAACCTAGAATGCATATAGGCCAAACCAAATCTCTATTGAGAAAGTAGTTTTGAAATTGGAAAGGACTCAAATTATAATCCTGAATGTCATATTCTTTTGTCCTGATCATTAGAATCTTATGCTCATTTGGAACAGAATGTTCATTTTGGATGTATGCCATTCACCTAAAAGTGTTCAAATGGAAAATGTAAAATAGTAAAATTGTTCTGTGGTGTTAGGCTTTTATTTACTCCCATGTAGAGCTCTCACTGGCCTTACCTTGCTTATTATAGTATAGTACTTTACAGCAAAAATAGTTGAGCATTTGCAAATGGATGCTTTCTCAATCCTTCTCTTATAGGCCTGCATATTTCCTGGTACACCACAAGACTGAATGACTTCTATGATCCTATTGTAGTATACATGTAGCTATTTGATAATTACAGAAATACAGATTATATAGGAAACTTGATTAGAGGGATCACTTTAAAATTCCTTCTGTTTACTCAAATTCATACTTTTTGAACTTGATTCTTTAGAGGTAAGTTGTACAGGTAAGTAAATTAACACTGGAGAGTATTTCATTAAAAAGAAAAAAAGCCTTTCAAAGATGACACATTGGTCATTATGAGCAACCTCTTGACTACTCTGAAATTAGAATGACATCTGTTGGAGTGAGTATAAATGAAACTATGTAGAGAAAAGTATGAGGAGGGAAAACTGGGAAGAGGAATAACATCTTAAATGTAAATAAATAAAATAACCAATAAAAAAGAAATGTATACAGCTAAGATATATTAAAGTTAGCAAGTAAATTTATATATTTCCAAATAGGTAGGTAGCAAGCTCAGATAGCTAAAGCAATCTTTAGTGAATCAATGGTGGAGGAATCTCAATAGCTAATCTCAAATGATATCACAGAGGCATAGAAACACCACTGCATTGAATTTGCACAAAGACAGGTATGTGGAATAATGAAATAGAACAATTAATATAGAATTAATCCCTCCGTGCTACATGTATGTCATTTTTGACAAAGATTCCAAAAATATGCAATGAAGAAAACCATCTTTAACAGATGATGCTGAGGAAACTGGAGAAGCGCACAGAAGAGTGGCAATAGAACCCTCTCTTTAACCTGCATTGATTCAATTCAAAATGATTTAAAACCTGAAACAGGAAAAGAGAGAAAATGCAGCAAGCTATAGTTACAGACAAGGACATTCTGAAAAGAAATATCATGCCAAGGATTGCCAAATTAGATCAAGAGAATGTTAAAATCCTCTGGAGCAAAAGGCAAACAATTAATTAAATGAAGTAATAGTCTATGATGAGAAACAATCTATGTGGGAAGTCATTGGTCAGGATTAATAACTATAATACATAGAGAGCTCAGAAATCTTAAAGTAAACAATATAACAATCAACTATGGGCTGGTAGACTAAAAACAAAGTTCTCAAAAGACAAAGTAGAGATAGAAATGAACATAAAATATATTTGGCCTCCTTAGCAATTATGAAAATATAAATTAAAACTGTATTACAATTGTATTTCACTCTGCACAGAATGTATACCATTGTGGAAATAAAAGTAAGTACGATAACACTGTGAAGAATTGAATTACTTGTACACTGCTGGAGAAATAAAATTGATCCAGGCACTATGGAAAGCAGTATGGTGGTTCCTCATAATGATAAAGGGCAGCTGTATATCCATTTGAGCAGCTATGAGAAGAGTATTGAGATCAATATAGAACAGAGATAAGTGAATATTCATGTTTATTTAAGCCAAGTAATTTCTGCACCCAAATTGTAATATCAGTTCTGGTGTTTGTCCACAGAAGAACTGTTAAAGAAAATGTGGTTCCATCAATGCTTCCTTGTACTCTTCCACACAACTCCCCAAGCTCTGCCTAATGTTTGGCTGTGGGTCTCTGCATCTATTTCCATCAGCTGCTGAATGAAGGCTCCCATAGGACAGTTATGCTAGGCTTCTGTCTGCAAGCATAACAGAGTATCATTAGTAGTGGCAGGAGTTGACTCTCTCCCATGGGATGGGTCTCAAGTCAGGCTAGTGGGGTGGAGAAGTGTCTGAAGGGGTCAAGGACACAAGAAGATCTACAGTCACCTGGATCCATGGGGTCACAGAAACTGAATCACCAACCAAAAAGCATGATTGGGATTGTCATAGACCCCTACACATATGGAGAAAATGTGCAGCATGTTCTCCATGTATGTTCCCTAACAAGTGGAATGAGTGTTGAGTCCAATTCAGTTGCCTTTTTTGGATCACTTTCTCCTAGCTGAGCTGCCTTGTCTGGCGTCAGTGAGAGAAGATACACCTAGTCCTGTTCCTACTTGATGTGCCAGGGTAGGTAAGTACCCATGGGGATGCCTTCCCTTTTTAGGGGAGAAGGGGAAGAGAAGAGTGCATGAGAGTGGGACTGGGAAGAGAGGAGGGAGTGGGAGCTGTAGTAAGAATGTGAAGTGAATAAGTTAATGGAATGCTACAATGGAGCAAGCTTTGCTGGAGAATGTGATCAGGTTTTAGGAAAACCACACACCAAATCTGTGCAAAAAAAAATAAATAAATAAAAAAAAACTAAGAAAGAGGAGAAAGTATAAGGAGGAGAAGGGAGGAGGAAGATGAGAAAAAGCAAGAGGAAGAAGAGGAGGAAGTAAAGAAAGGAGAAGGGGAAGGAAAGCAGAAGGGGAAGGGATAGAAGGAGTAGGAGGAGGAAGAAGAGAAGAACAAGAGGAAGAGGAGAAGGAGGAGAAAAAGGAAGAAGCAGAGGAGAAGAATCAGAAGAGGAAGAGAAAGGGGAAGGGGAAGGAAAAGGGGAAGGGGAAGTTAAAGTAGTTAGAGGACGAAAGAGAAGAGGAGGAGGAAGAGCAGGAGATGGGGAATTATAACTTCAGGGAAAGCCCTAAATCCAGGTGTAGTTGGCTAACAAACAAACACACTACATATTTTTGTTTTGTTTTGTTTTTGCTTTCTTTTTATTCTGTTTTGGTTTAGCTTGATATGTATTTGCTTATTTGGGTTTTCTTTGTTGTTTTGCTTTCTTGTTTTTCTTTTTGAGACAGAGAAATAGAGAGGGAGGGAGGGAGGGAAGGAGAGAGGGAGGGAGGGAAAGAGGGAGGGAGGGAGAGAGGGAAAGAATATAATATTGTTTGGGAAAAGAAGTGAAGGATCTCAGAGAAGTTGGGAGAGAAGAATAATTATGATCAAAATTATAAGAAAAGTGTTTTAAATACACAAAGAGAAATTTATATAGAAACAATTGCATGTTATCAAAATTATGTTTGTTTTTAATTTGGTGTGTACAAGTGTGTTATGTGACACACTTTTCTTGGGAAGAGGAAAGATAGATACATAGGTAAATAGAGATAGAGAGAGACAGAGGCAGAGACAGAGACAGAGACAGAGACAGAGACAGAGACAGAGATAGAGATAGAGATAGAGATAGAGATAGAGATAAACAGAAAAGTACAGGAAGTATTATACCAGTGTTTACTCTGGGAACCAATATGTTTTTTTTTAATTGAATTTATAAACCAGAGTATCTGTGAGGGAAATATCACCTGAAAACACACCATGGATGATAACTCCAGGAAATAATAAACACTGGAGCTTTCTATGCAGCCTATAGGCAGCTCAATATTCAAAACACCTTCCTCCTACTGTAGTTTGCCAGGTCAGTTTTTTCCTTCTACTGTAATTTGCCCTCTCAGAATCTTCACCTTTTTACTATTTTTTAATACTGTTTGTTAGGGGTACTAAAGAATCTTCCAGTTTTGTTCTTCAGCTCAATGATTATCCTCCTATCTGGAAGGAAATGTTTCAATTTTTTTGTTTTTGTTTTTACTTGTTTGTTTGTTTTTTTTTTCGAGACAGGGTTTCTCTGTGTGTCCCTGGATGTCCTGGAACTCACTTTATAGATCAGACTGGCCTCAAACTCAGAAATCCTCCTGCCTCTGCCTCCCAATTGCTGGGATTATACGCGTGTGCCAGCACTACCAGGCTGAAAAGTTTCAATTTTAAGACAATGTTGCAAACTGAAAAACACACTATACAAAAATAGGTGTCCATTTGAATATGTGTATGCATATACAAATGCCTACAGACTTCAGAAGAGGCATCAAATCCCCTAGAGCTGTGTTACCTGTGACTGTTAACTGCCTGATGAAGATGCTTGAACTTAGGTCCTGTCTAAGAGCTGCAAGCATTCTTTACTGTTGAGTCAGCTCCTACAACAGAATTTTATTTAAACATAAAAATAAATGCTAAATGCTATACTTGAAATAAAGTATTTGAATTCCAACACTACATACAATTAATATACTAATAAAGCATTGGAAAATAAATGAATAAATACAAAACTTAAATATTAAAAATTATCTTCAAAAGCAGTAAAAGCCATCATTTTAATTTCTTGTTAATTAAAATGTTTAATTTCCTTGTATTGGATATTAATCAAAGCATTTTTAACTAGATATCTTTAATCCTGCACTATTTTTATAAACATAGCTAAGATATTAATGTTTTCATAATAATTAAGTTATATTGAAAAGAAGCCACAGATTTAAACCACGAAGTATGTGTATATAGAAGTCAAGTATTCGGTATATATAGCTGACATTTTTAAGACTAGTCTAAAACTGACTTTAAAAGCAGGTAGAAAAATCTACCAACTTTAAGTACTATAAATATTTACTATAATTTTAATAGACTATTATTTTGTGATTTTTAATATAATTTTTTACTGACATTTAAAACTAATAGATGGTATGACTAGTTGTGGAAATGTATTATGTTTAAAAGAATAGTGACAAATTTAGACATGATAGTGAAAGGATTGCTTTTTGTAATTAGGAATCTTAGGGAGAGTAGGGATAGCATATTTACTGCAATAACAGATCTATCTATCTATCTATCTATCTATCTATCTATCTATCTATCTATCTATCTATCTATCTATCTACCTATCTATCTTACATCCCAAATATTGCCCTCCTCCTGATTGCCCCTTACCGAGACCCTCTCCCTATCCCCTCCCATTCTCCTCTGAGTGGGCGGGGCCACCCTTAGTGGCCCAACCTCCACTCTTGCCCATCAAGTCTCTGTCAAATTAGGCTCATTCTCTCCCACTCAGACCACAGAAGGCAACTCTGTTGGGGCATGGATACATAGCTACTTTTAAATGCTCAGTCCAATGGTTGGCTGTGATCATCCACCTCTGTATATGTCAGGCTCTGGCAGAGCCTCTCTGGAGACAGCTCTATCAGGCTCCTGCCAGCATGTACTTTTTGGCATTTACAATAGTATCTGGGTTTGGTGACTATATATGGGATGGATCCCCAGGTGGGGCAGTCTCTGGATGGTCTTTCCTTTAGTCTCTGCTTCATACTTTGTCTCCATATTTGCTCTCATGAGTATTTTGTTCTCCCTTCTAAGAAGGACCAAAGCATCCACACTTTGATCTTCCTTCTTCTTGAGCTTCATATGGTCTGTGAATTGTATTTTGGGTATTCTGAGATTTGGGGCTAATATCCACTTATCAGTGAATACATACCATGTGTGTTCTTTTATGATTGGGTTAACTCATGCAGGATGATATTTTCTAGTTCTATCCATTTGCCTATAAATTTCATGAATTAATTGTTTTTAATAGATAAGTAGCACTGAATTGTATAGATTTACCACACTTTCTCTATCTGTTGAAGGACATCTGGGTTCTTTCCAGCTTCTGGCTATTATAAATAAGGCTGCTATGAACATAGTAGAACATGTGTCTTTGTTATATGTTAGAGCATCCTTTTGAGTACATGCCCAGGAGTGGTATAGCTAGGTCCTCAGGTAATACTATGTCCAGTTTTCTGAGGAACCACCAAACTGATTTACAGAGTGGTGGTATCAGCTTGCAATCCCACCAACAACTGAGGAGTGTTTCTCTTTCAACACATCCTTGCCAGCATCTGCAATATTTTGAGTTTTTTGATCTTAGCTATTCTGACTGAATTTCTCTGATGACTAAGGATGTTGAACATTTCCGTAAATGCTTCTGAACCACTGGGTATTTCTCATCAGTGTTTGGTCATGAAGAGAGACAGAGAGACAGAGAGAGAGAGAGAGAGAGAGAGAGAGAGAGAGAGAGAGAGAGAGAGAGAGAGAGAGAGAGAGAGAGAGAAAGGAGAGAGAGAGAGAAGTAGGGAGGGAGGGAGACAAAGAGAGACTTTTCAAGATCCCATCTTTCAACACCTTAAAGTAGAATATTTCTACAACACCTAACTTTGGGGAACACATTTAAAATTGAAAGAAACATCACCACATAAACTGACATACTGTATGATATAAATAAGTGCCAGCCCAACTGCCTTCATGGTTTGGAAAACAAAGTTTGGAAATCTGCCTGCCTTTTTATTAGAGCATAAATTTAGTTTTCCCTATATAAATATCAAATGTTAGTGGGTAGAAAATGATTTTGAGTGACTTAATAGAAAATACAATTTCAGGGTTTTGTTGTCTTTTCCCAATGTTCAACAGCAGGACTGATGTGTGTGTGTGTGTGTGTGTGTGTGTGTGTGTGTGTGTGTGTGTGTGTGTATTCAGAGCATAGTTTTACTGGCATGAGAAATTATAAGGACTATAAAATAAAACTTTAGATGCATAAACTTATTATACACTAAATAAATAAAACTCATTTGCTTTCAGGAAGCTAGTGAAACTGTGCTTTACTATGCACTGTATTTCTTTCAATCATAGAAATGTCCTCAAACAAATAAGGTTATATAGAAAACAGACTTGTATTGAATTATTATGATTATATGCGTCGTTTTCTGTCTACTTTCCACTCACTAATATTTGATATGTATATAGAGAAAATGAAATTACCTATTTTCAAATAAAAAGAAAAGCAGATTGGCTTACTTTGTTTTCCAAACCATGAACACAATTTGACTGGTGCTTAGTTATATCTGTGATTATTAGTAGCTAACATTGCATCAAATTGGATTATATTATTTTCTCTGAAGTTGGCAATCATTCTAATCAAAATAGTTTATGTTCACACTGATGAATAAGCTAGGCAGGGATCCAAGGAAAGTATGCTTGCTGGTCCTCAAGGTGAACTTGAATGTCACTTACATTGTCCAGAAAGGTAGACTCCTTATTCATTATCTCTGGCATTTTGCTTGTACTCATATTTAAGCGGTAGAAGACTAGATAAAGCAATGTTACACCCTGAACAACAATTCAGAAATATGCTCTTAACCTACTACACTCACGCCTCTCATAACTCCATATTTACTCAGCTGGGAACACTGACCATTTATAGCAACATCCAGCAATGCAGAGATGCTGTCTTCATGGCAGGGAGATCTTGAGGGTCAAAGGAGCAGAAAGTTTGTTGTAATTTTGTACTTCTTTGAAATTTCAGAAGGTATACCTATGAACTCTCACCAACATGGTTGCCTAAACATGAAGTAGGATAAATGGTCTCTTTATTTTTGATGTTATCCTGACAGGGCTACCATTGCTGTAGTGAAACCATGATCAAAAGAAGATTGGGGAATAACGCATTTATTTGGCTTGTTCCTTCACAATCATGGTCTACCACTGAAGGAAATCAGGAGAGGAACTCAAAAGGAGTGGGATCCTGAAGGCAGAAGCTGATGAAGAGGCCATGGAGGAATGCTACTTACTAGCTTGCTCTTTATAATTTGCATAGCCTGCTTTCTCATAGCAGCCAGGATCACCAGCCCAGGGTTGGTACCACCCAGAATTCACTGACCTTCCCCAAGCAATTACTAAAAATTAAGTAACTGATCTAAGGACTATCCTATAGCCTGATCTTAAGAAGGCATATTCTCAGTCAGGTTACCTCCTGTCAGATGACTACATTTCTGTCAAATTGACATGAAAACAGTTACCACAAATATACAGCTACAAAGGCTGAATTTCTTTTTTTTTTTAATTTATTTTGTTTTTATTAGATGTTTGCTTTATTTACATTGCAAATTTTCTCCCCTCATATCCCACCCCTCCTCTCCGCTCACTAACACACCCACACCCCTGCTTCCCTGTCCTGGAATTCCCCTACACTAGGGCATCAAGTCTTCACAAGACCAAAGGCCTCTCCTCTCATTGTTGTCCAACAAGACCATTCTCAGCTATATATGCTGCTAGAATATACATGGGTCCCTCTATGTGTATTCTTCGGTTGGTGGTTTAGACCCTGGGAGCTCTGGGGGTACTGGTTGGTTCATGTTTCTCCTATAGGGCTGCAAACCCCTTCATCTCCTTGGGCTCTTTCTCTAGCTCTTCCATTGTGGACTTTGTGCTCAGTCCAATGGATGGCTGTGAGCATCCACTTCTGTATTAGTCAGGCACTGGCAGAGCCTCTCAACAGACAGCTATATCAGGGTCTTGTCAGTAAGAACTTGTTGGCATCCACAATAGTGTATGGGTTGGGTAACTATATATGGGATGGATCCTTCATGGGACAGTAACTTTCCTTCAGTTTATGCCCCAAACTTTGTCTCTGTAGTTCCTACCATGGGTATTTTGATGCCCCTTCTAAGAAGGACCTAAGTATCCATCCTGTGGTCTTCTTTCTTCTTGAGCTTCATGTGGACTGTGAATTGTATCTTGAGTATTCCAAACAATCTGGGCTAATATTCACTTATCATCAGTGAGTGCATGCAAAGGCCGAATTTCTAATTTTAATTTAAATAAGCATTGTTTTAATAGCAATATGAGTTAAAACCAATCTTTCACCTACTTACATTTAGAAATATGTGAATATAAAACATTTTTTCTTGAAAATGGATTTTTTGTCTAATACATCCCAACCATAGTTTCCTCTCTCTGCAAGTCTCCCAGCACCCCTCTACCACCTCCTCTCCCAGATCTGCTTCCACTGCATCTCCCTTCAGAAAAGAGCAGGGCTTCAAGAGGTGACAGCCAAACATGGCAAAACAATATATAAAAAGAAAAGGCAAAAGGCTTCCTGTCAAGGCTATATATGGCAATTCAACAGAAGAAAGAGACTCATGAACAGGCAAAAGATTTAGAGAAACAGCAGCTCCCACTGTAAGAGGGACCACAAAAAACAAAAACAAAACAAGATAATAGTCACAACATAAATAGAAAGGACCTGGGACAAACACACGCAGGCCCTGTTGTTAACACTTCAGTCTCTGTGAACCCATATGAATCCTGATTAGTTGGCGATTGGGCCATGTTCTGCTGGTGTCCACCATCCCCTCTGACTCCTGACAATCTTCTCCCTCCCCCAGGGCTTCTCTGATTTCTCAGTGGAGAGTTCTGATGTAGACCTCGACTTTGAAATCTCTACATAATGTTTGTCTGTGGGTCTCTGCACCCTTTCCAATAAAAGGTACTCTGTAGGATAGTTAAAGAGAAACTTGGTAAGCAGGAGAGGGTGGGGTGGTGAGTAGGGGGAGGGGGAGGGCACAGGAGTTTGTTTTTGGTTTTGTTTTAATTTCTTTTTATTTTATTATTTTTCTTGTTTTTCAGAGGAGAAACTGGGAAAGGAGATATTATATGACATGTAAATAAAGAAAATATCTAATAAAAAATAAAAAATAAATAAATAGAAACTTGGACCCCAAGCCAGCTTCAGAACCCTCCACCTATACAATCTATTCTGCATGAAAGATGTTCTAGGACAGTGATGGCACAGAGCTTGTGGGAGTGGTCAACCAATATTTGTTTTAACTTGAAGCCTAGGACATCAGTGGGAGCCCAAGTCCTATACAGGTCTGGATGGCCAGGAACCAGAGACTGGATAATCCAGAGATTTAAGGTAGATAAATAAATAAATAAATAGCCAGCAAAATTCCTCATGACACTCTGCTTTTCTCATAGACTGGCACCTTTTCCAGTCATCATCAGAATAATTTTAAAATAATACATTTTCTCTTTTATTTGTATCAAATCAAAATTGGAGAAAAGATACATTTGCTTTTCATAGTGCTATTAGGCAATCTCAAAAATACTGTTTTGTCATTGTGGTCTGTCAGACCTGAATAAAATACTGAAATTTCTGGTTCAAGTTCGCAATGTCTTTGTATTATCCTTGTGAATTCTCAAGTAGTAGTCATTATTGTGGTTTGGCATGCAATAAGGTCTCAGGATACCTTCAATTCAGTCTACTTCTTCACTCACCAAGGAGGAATTCTCTCTAGATCATACAATGTATTATATAGTATGATAACTTGCAAATTATAAACATATTAAGAGTCAAGAAATAGTATGCTCATTTGGTAGGAAATTATCAGTAGTAAAAATATAGGCAGATTTATTTAAGTCATAAATTATAATGTGGACCCTTAAAATATTTACCTAATATTTAAAATCTATGAAATTAAGTAGGATAGTAAGATGCATGCAGAACTATAGAATAACTCTCCTCAGTAAATTAGATCCTCTGTTGATATTGAATGCTTTTCAAAATGTAACTTCAGCCAAGGGAAAGATAATTACTCTTCATAATAACAAAGGGTTTGGGGGTACTAAACTTTCCACTTACTTTCTTCTGCCTCTTGGTTTCCCTGCTTCAGTCTAGAAATCAGCATTCTATAGTGTCTATAAAGCCTTTTTGCAATTCTTGCAGAAACAATTATCAATAGTTCTTTTGTTTCCACTTTCAATCGCAAGATGCCAAAATTTCTGTCATTTTTGAAATGTCACGAACTTGCCCAAATATCTCTAAAGTTTCATGAAAACATTCCAGTTTTCCAAAAAGAATTGAAAAAGCTAATAATAAGATAATTTATTGGTTAGTACAGTCTAACCTGAACTTTGTGACCATAAGAGTAAATAACACCTGACAAAGAGAAGGAAAAAAACCATCACAAATACTAGAAAAATAGTTTCATTCATAAGGTTCTAAACAGTATTTTTAAGTTTTATTTTACATTGGCTTATAATACATTCTAGATGCACTGAAAATTATTTAGGCACTAACTACTTGCAAAGTAGCCCCACTGATATATGTCTCAATAAATGGCTACATCAGCTATGGCTGCTACTGGGGATGCCAAAAATATTCCAAACTCTGCCCATTCATTTTTACATTTCATCTCTCTTTTTAGATAAGCTTACTTTCTGATATTAAGACCATAACCATGAAACCTAAGCAGAAATACATATGTTTCTAGATAACTCCAGAGATGTACTACAACAATTCATTTGCTTAAGGTACCTCATACTTACTCTTATTTTAAGTTAACCTCTGTTGCTAAGAATGCTACACAGAAAACCTTCTTCAGGGAAAACACCCTCTACTAAATAAGGATAATTTCTAAATGAAAGAAAAGTGGCTAAAAGCAACCAATTTTTCCATGCTCCCTTCCTCCAATATTATTTTAATTTGTTATAATTAAAAATAAATTTTGTTTTATACAATACACTCTGACCAAGATTTCCCATGTCTCATTGTCTGAAGACCATCCAAAAAGGAAGTTATGTGATGAGAATTTTGAATGCTTATGAGAAAACTTCAAGAAAATAAGACAAGAGTCTTGTAACCTCTTAAAAATAGAACTGTTGAAATATGTTTTCCTGCTCCTCCCATGTTTAGTGTATAGAAATGAGTTTACTTAAGATTGTGCATTATAATACGCTAGTGTTATTTGTTTTATGCCTTAATCAAAAATCATGTTTTTCTGTCCTTTTCCTAGCTCCTCCATTTTAGACCTTGTGCTCAGTCCAATGATTGGCTGAGAGCATCCACCTCTGTATATGTCAGGCTCTGGCAGATCCTCTCAGGAGACAGCTATAACAAGCTGCAAGCACTTGTGAGCATCCACAATAATGTCTGTGTTTGATGGCTGTATATGGGATGGATCCTCAGGTGGGGCAGTCTTTGGATGACCTTTCCTTCATTCTCTGCTCCACACTTTTTCTCTGTATCTCCTCCCATGGGTATTTTGTTCCCCTTCTTAAAAGGACAGAAGTATCCACACTTTGGTCTTCCTTCTTCTGAGCTTCATGTGGTCTGTGAATTGAATCTTGGGTATTCCAAGCTTCTGGGCTAATATTCATTTATCAGTGAGTGTATACCATGCATGTTCTTTTGTAATTTGGTTACCTCACTCAGGATGATATTTTCTAGTTCCATCCCTGTCTTAGTCAGGGTTTCTATTCCTGCACAAACATCATGACCATGAAGCAAGTTGGGGAGGAAAGGGTTTATTTGGCTTACTTTCACATGGCTGTTCATCACCAAAGGGAGTCAGGACTGGAACTCAAGCAGGTCAGGAAGCAGGAACTGATGCAGAGGCCATGGAGGGATGTTCCTTACTGGCTTGCTTCTCCTGGCTTGCTCAGCCTGCTCTCTTATAGAACCCAGGGATGGCACCACCAACAAGGGGCCCTACACCCCTTGATCACTAACTGAGAAAATGCCCCACAGCTGGATCTCATGGAGGCACTTTTCCAACTGAAGCTCTCTTCTCTGTGATAACTCCAACCTGTGTCAAGTTGACACACAAAACCAGCCAGTACCATCCCCATAGGAGGAACAACAATATGAACCAACCAGTACCCCCAGAGCTCCCAGGAACTAAACCACCAACCAAATTGTGAACCCCTTGGCCTTGTGAAGTCTTGATGCCCCAGTATAGAGGAATGCCAGATCAAGGAAGGAGTGGGTTGGTTGGTATGCAGGGGAAAGCAGAATAGGATAGGGGGGTTTTAGAGGGGAAACAAGGAAAGAGCATAACATATGAAATGTAAATAAAGAAAATATCTAATAAACAACAAAAGAAAACATGATTTTGCCATTTTTGGCTTACCCACCATGTGAGGCTTGTCTGTCACACATGACTTTTCATATAACTCTCCTTGTAAAGCAATCAAGCCAAAGAAAGCAGGCAGAGATAATAGACAAGATACACAGACACAAACAGAAACAAAACCCATAAAAACATGAAATTTAAAAATGTAATATACAAGCAAGGGGCCAGTAAGGAAAACAAAAACAAACAATCAGAAAAATCTCCAGACGAAATACGAGTCAAACTGTCTACAAAAATACCACCTGAGTTTCTTTTCTGTTGATATTCTTCTGCTGGGCATGGAATCCTAAACTTAAGTGTGGTTCAGATACCCAATGAGATTGCACTGTGGAAAACTAGTTATTTCCTGGAAAATGGATATCTCTTCTCAGCTCTGGGGCCCCAACTCTGCAGGCCTGTGCATGTTCCCATAGTCTCTGATTTCATAGGTGTGTTAGTTCTGTTGTATCTAGAAGAGTTGCCTTTGTGACATCTATTCCTTTGGACTCTTAGAACTCTTCTACCATTTCTTCCACATAGTTTCCTGAACCCTGAGAAGAGGTATTTCTTTAAAAAAAGTCCCACTTAGGACTGAGTCTCAAAGTCTCTCACCCTCTGTACATTGTCCAGATGTGGGTCTCTGTTAGTTCCCATCTGCTGCAAGAGGAACCTTTTGTGATTATGGCACAGTTAGCTGCTGATCTATGGGTACAACAAATGCCCACCCCCTCTTGCTTTCCCACCCTCCTATTCCCTTCACTGGGACATCAAGCCTTCACAGAACCAAGGACCTCTTCTTTGATGTCCTACAAGGCCATCCACTGCTCCATATGAGACTGGAGCCATGAGTCCCTACATGTGTACTCTGGCTGTTGGTTTAGTCCCTGGGAGCTCTGGGTGGTCTCGTTGGTTGATATTGTTGTTTTTCCTATGGAGTTGCAAACCCATTCAGCTCCTTCAATCCTTTTTCTAACTCCTCCATTGGGGGTCCCCTTGCTCAGTTCAATGGTTGGCTGTGAACATCCACATCTATATTTGTCAGTCTCTGGCAGAGCCTCTCAAGAGACAGCTATATCAGGCTCCTGTCAGCATGTATTTCTTGGCATTAGCAATAGTGTCTGGGTTTGGTGTCTATATATGAGATGAATCCCCAGGTAGAGCAGTCTCTGGATGGACTTTCCTTCGGTCTCTGCTCCATACTTTGTCCCTGGGATTTCCTTTAGACAGGAGCCACTCCGGGTTAAAATTTTGGAGATAGTGGGTGGACCTCAGTCAGGGACCTTGCCTAACCACTGTATATAGTCGCTATAGGTTCTCCCTCCCCTTTGTTGGCTATTTCAGCTAAATTCATCCCTGTTGGGTCCTGGGAGCTTCTTGCTTTTCTGGCATCAGGGTATTTTTTTAAAACATTTCATTAAGGGTTTCTCAGTGGTTTGTGTTTCTTCTTTTAGTAATTCACTGCTTAGATATGTAGCCCATTTTTAAATGTTTTATTTCCTTGATTTACAGATTTTGAGTTCTTTATATATTTTTTAATATTACCCCTTGTTGGATATGTAATTGGCAGAAAAAAAATAAAGCACAAAAGAAAGAAAGAAGTTCTTTTTTTCTCTTCTCTTTTCATGCCACTTGTTAAAACTGATGGTGTGTTTACCATAAGAAACCTTTCAGTTTCATAAGGTCTCATTTATTATTTGTTGATCTTACAGCCTGTATTATTATTGCCATGTTAGAAACTCCTTTTTCTTTGCCTATGATTTCAAGATCATTCTCCACTCTCTCTTCTAGCAGATTCAGGATAAGTGACCATATATGGAGGTCCTTGTTCATTTGAAGTTGAGTTTTGTGCAGTTATAAAAATAAAAAGCTATTTGCTTTCTTTCTAGACATGGCCATCCAATTTTAAGAGTACCCTTTGCTGAATATACTGTTTTGAATTATTGTGCATATGTATGTTTCTCTGTGTCAATTAGGATGTTTATGTGCTATGACCTGTTTATGGGGGTCATATGAAAACCTTAAGTTTCAGTCTCTACATTTTGTTTTTTGTCTGTCTCTTTACATTGTGATCCTCCTTGAAAGGACATTAGTATCTTTATATTAAGATTTTTTTCTTATTGACACATTTTGATCCTGATTATTTCTGTAAGGATACTGTTTTTTTCACTTCTGATTTATTAAAATAAATTTATTTCATTATATAAATTTGACACAAGGATTTTGTTTGTTTGTTTGCCACTGAATATAACATGTTAGCTAGCCCATAAAGTTTCAAAGATACTCTTATCTTTGCTTACCATCTTACTGAAGGAGTACTGGTGTTATTGATATGTTCTGGCTTAACATGTGTTCTAGGGTTCTGAACTCAGGTCAGCAAGCTCCCTGGCATGCACTTCATGCCATGAATCATTTCCCAAGTCCAGAACACTCTTTTAAATCTGAGCTTAGAATCAGAAACTCTCCTAATGATCAATGTATACAAGGATTTCTCAATCATCCTTAATTACCCAACATCTCATGGGGACAATAACAAAGAAACTGTAAAACAAATATAAGTCCTTACCTTCTCTACAAACAAAACAATGGCTTCCATCTGCCAACATCAAGCATATTGACTTGTTTTTGCAAGGCTCATTGAATAGATCACAGGGGTTATAACACTGATGAGTGGGCTTGGAGATATGACTTGCCCAGAGGTAGGAGACTTAGGATAGAGAGTTATATTCATACATGGACTAGAGACAAATTTATTTCTTCATTGCTGTTTCTTTCTATAAATTCAGATGAGCATTCACAACTACAATAAAATTTAAAAAGAAAAAAATAACAATACTTTTTATGCTTATTCCTTGGATTTTAATGAAATTATTGCCTTGAAATATAATATCAGTATACTTACATTAGAGCAGGATTAATGAACGGCACATAATTGAATTTATTTTACATCGAATTTCCTGAAATCTTTTTATTCATATTTCCATAAGACTAAATTAAGATTTCAGATTAATTTTGTTAAACTTATAGTGAAATCAGACCGCTGAGACATATCAGACTTTAGGTATTATATTTAGATTTATGATCATAAACAAGATTTCCACATTCTTTCTTTAATGAAAGTTTGCTTTACAGATATCAATGTTTACAAGCATGAGGTGATATTTAGTGCAACATCCTTAGAAATATATGATTGTTTTATTTATCAAAATATTTAACAAACTTCCCTTTGAATTAAATGTGCTTCTAATTTCAGTTTTGCATGCTTGTTAGTTATAATATTTGAAATGTCTTTGATCTATTAATATTTTCATGATAAAAACTTAAAGAGAACATGAACAAGAGACATAAAAATACTTGAATTCAGTGTTGATGTAATATGGTGTAATATAATCTAGTTCATAGTGCATTGTGGTTTTCAAAGACAATTTTACTGAGTTCCACTTTAATGAAGACAGGTTTGTTATATTTCTAAGGTTAAGAAACTTCCAAGAAAGAGGACATGAAAATGGATCTTCCACACATGGACTTATTATCCATGTGAGTATCCAACTGAATACAACATAACTGAATCTGCAGATAGAGAGAATAATTGTATGAATATTCATCAATTCCTTTAGTGGAAGTCCATTGCCATCAATAAACTCCGGGGGGGAAAGAAAATCTTTGTGCCATAGACTGGGTTTGCTGCAGGAATCCCTTGTTCCACGGAATGAGTAGAGTTCTGGTCAGGTAAGCAAAAAATTCGGTGGATGACATACAGAGAAGTGCTGAATCTGAATGTATTTCTCAAAATGGCATGAGACTTTTATAGTCATTACAAAAGAGAAATGAAAAATCTGGTAGCTCAGCAGTCGAGGTACATCTGAGGGTACCTGAAACACACTGGGTCTAAAGCAGCCACCTCTTCTGGACAGGCACCACACCCCTGGGCCAGACTGCATGAGGCTTAAAGCTTGAGTCTCAAATCTCAAATGCTCTGCACTTCTCCCTCCCTCCCTCCCTT
>NW_022196896.1:57762365-57766705 GCF_008632895.1 Mastomys coucha | reverse complement strand
TAGTAAAGGGCCACTATGCTAATGTTTTGGGCTAGTTAGTGCCCTACCCCCTCATTATCTTTCTAACAATGCTGGAGGCAATTAGTCTAACATTTCCTGTGAAATTCCAAGCAAGGGTCTGGCTAGGATGTTGGAATATTGGTGGAGGTCAAAGAGCAACATTTAATTTTGTCTAGCTGTTAGTAAATCATATCTTGGGGGACACCTAACAGATGAGCCTATAGCAAGGACATATCTGGGGCTACCTCTGAGTTAGGGGTTTGCAGGAGACGGCTTCCTTGAAGCTTTTGCCTCATAAACTGCTCTCACGCAAAGTGTGCATGGTAAATTTGACTCAATTTCTGTACAAACCATCTACATCTAGGGGATATATATATATATATATGCCATAAATGCTATCAAAACTACATGACATTACAAAAATTCATATAGAGACAAATTATATCTTAAGATAACATTATATATTCTTATAGTATTGAAATCCATTCATATGTTCCATGAACTCAATATTACCTTGTCAGCATATTAGTTTCTTTTTGTAAACAAATCCTGAGCTTGAAGCAAAGATTATGATCCCAGAACCAAGTCTAAAGCCAGCTCTCTATGTGTTATCTAGAGCTCTTCCATTTTTCCAAGTATAGAGATTCATTCTGTTTTAGAAACATGATGTCCTTTGTACTCTTTGAAGACCCTGGAAGTTGAGGCCATTCCTGGAGCACCTGGTAACCAGGTAGTTCTATCGGCTTGGACTTTGTGCATAAGGTACTTTTCTCAGGGTTCTGTGTGTGTGTGTGTGTGTGTGTGTGTGTGTGTGTGTGTGTGTGTGTGTGTTTGAGATCTAATACTTCCAAATAATTTCATTTGAGAAATTATTACATAATAAAACTGATAATTTCAGAGCAATTAGAAGATAAACTGATATCAGGTTTATAGTCACTCATTGTTAGCACTGTCTTGGCATTTTCATTACTATCTGCTGGCACATAATTTTAAAACATGCATTCTTACTCTATTTGCCTAAATATACTATGGACCTTAATGATGATTAATGACTTTATTCTTAGTCGCAATTTAGATTTTTCAACTTGCATAATTTATACTCTCAGTCTATTGATACCTTTAAGCACTACTTTAAGATATGTAGAAATCTTACCTTTACAACCTACTTTACACATAAGATAGTTGTAAGTGTTAAGAATAAACTTGGTCATCTAGTATTATGTGTTATCTGTTGCCTCCCATGCCCAGTTCAGCCTCCAGACTTTGGTGGCTTCCGCCCGAGGCGGTCACCTGGGGAATTAAGCCTAAAGACCTTAGGCAGACTATCAGCTTATCTCTGAAAGAAGTTCACGCTGAGATACAACTATGCCTGTGACAATGCCTACTGCCTGAGGACATCTGCAGACATCCTAGGTGTGGTTACCTTCTCTCCGGACTCCCTTGTTGACTGCTTCCTGACTTCTCCCACAATGTTTATGTTATACATATTTCGGTTTCAGTTCTTACCTGCCTATATAAGCTCAAAATACCCCCAAGTAAAGAGACACCTTGATAGAACTATACTTGGCATCTGCCTCTTTGTTCTCGACCTTTTCATTTTGCAGGTCCTATCTAACCTCCTGCTGAAGCTAACACAGATCTGAATGGGACTGCTGGCCGGTTTCACTCATTTATCAACCAGGGGCATGGACTCATACCTATTTTGCCAAGAGCCCTGCAGTTCATAATTTTATTTATTTCAACTTTCAAATGTAAAACCAAGTTGTTTAACAGTTTGTGAAAATATAAGCTATTACCACGTTACATTCCAGCAAAATAGCTCCAGCACATTTAATGTGAAATATAGCCACCACTATAAATATATCAAGTTAGTCAAATCATGGAAGTAAATGAATATACTATTGAAACTTTATGAGGATAAAAGTTTAAAAAAATAATTCTTTCTTAAATCATGCTCCTTCTACATTATGATTATTGATGCTAACAATGTAGTACAAACTGGTAAAACTTACTCTTGATTATATTTTTCTGAGTACAGGGTTTCAATTTAAATATAAGTTTTCCCTGATGAACTAACAGTAGTCCAATGTTTGGACTATGTGCTAAGGGTTTGTTTTCACTTTCAGGAACACATGGACCACGACTTCCTATGATTTTTGCTTTTTGGATGCAGCACTGGGAATAGCATTTGTTTTTTCATTGATGGGACTGATGAAGCCAAAGCTGAGTCTTATGGACATGGATGGATACTCTGCACTAAACAAAGTTCTAAGGGACAAAGTAACCACTAGTGAATAACATTCATGACTGTGGGTTCATGTACATGGATGTGCTTTTCTATAGGGCAGAGAAACCAGTTGCTGATGGATGGAAATATATATCCCTCATGAGAGCTCCAGAATGGCTTCAAGTTTTCACCAAAAAATAAACAATTCACTGTGATCTGACAAGACTTTACAACTCAATTCTAGAAACAGATTTTGATGTTAAAAGAAAAATTATAATTTCCCTAGTTTACATTTCTAGCAGTAAACCTTTGAAAATGACTTAGGTATACTTGTACTTAAATTGATAATTTGATATATTCTACCATAGTGAAAAAGAAAAATCCTTTTGTGTAAACCTAAATGGAGTATACATAGGAAAATTTCAGATTGTGGTTAAGTATTTAGAGAACTAATGCAAAGAATAAAATATAAATTCTGTATTGTCTTTTAAAATTGGAATAAAACTATATTCATCAAGGATAATCATCTTATTTAAGAATCATTGTATGGTAGTTTTCAAATAATAACCACTCTATATGTTAGTGTAGATTTAGATGTGAATGATTTTAAGCAGTTTTGTTAATAAAAATATAGTCCTTGTCTACAAGATGGCTAATATATATGATAACAGAAAACATTAAAATAGTTTAATGATAACAATGTACTGTTTGCACATGCAGACAATAGCACATTACTTACAGAAGCTGGAAGGTAAGAGAGTAGATAAAATGATAGCCAAAGTGTTAAAACTTCCAATTATGAGGTATTAGGTCTAGTGGTCAACATAGATTATACATAATGAGTTACTATAAGGAGTAATAAAATATGCATGCTTGACAATTGCTAATAAGGTAATTTTAGGTATTCTCCTGAAAATCAAAAAGTAATTGTGTGAGCTAATGTTAATTAGTCTTATTTAGTAATTTCTAACCTCCATATAGTACTATAAACATACAAAATGTTTATTGATTAATTGGAATAATTAGTTCACTAACTAATTCTTATAGTTATTATGTTATATGAAATGAAAATTCCAACTAAACTAGATAGAAAAAATAAAGAAGATTGTGAATAATTTAGTAGTATTATTTTCATTGTAATATTTTAAAATTTGACCACATACCAAAAGGATAAACAAAGTTGTGTGTTAGCATACTTAATAATTAAATCTCTTTGACCTATAGTAGATGATCAGTTTAGTAATAGTAACAAACATCCCACTAAGTGAAACTGATTAAAAATGAATTATTAGTTGCTCACTATGATATTTAATCCCCTGATCCCTTTGGAAAAGAGTGGGAAACCTTTATATTATTGAATCTGATAAATTTATAAATGTTAAGTTTCAGTGACTGTTAATACAAAACATGTCTGAAGATAAGCACAGCTATGCTAAGATGTAAAAGAACTTCAAACTACTGATGAAGGTGGAATTAAAAGTTGGAGATGGCCTGAAATTGATATCAAAAGATGGAGGAGATTAAGGAATGCTGAGTGGGGAAGTAGTCTTTTCCAGGGAAGAGCACACCAACTTTTTTTCCAGTACCAAGTGATCATCCAAGAAAACATACATATGAGTACCATGATACATACTGAACAGGTTATATTTATAAATATATATTTATATAAACATATATACACAAATATATATACATGGGTATATATATATACATATATATACATATATACATATGTATATATATATGTACACATTCATTTGGTAACAATTAATGAAAAACAAGGTCATGCATATAAAATAGAACAAGAAGAGATATGTGGGAGTGTTTTGATAGTGGAAAGAGAAGCAGGATGTTATGCAACTAAATTGTAATCTCAAAATCAAATGAAAAAATAAACACATTTGCATATGCCATAGGAGATAACAGCTGTTATATTTAAAACAAAACAAAGCAGAAAAAAATGGCATCAAGACAAGGTTATTAAGAATTTAGGAAACTGCCGGGTGGTGGCACACGCCTTTAATCCCAGCATTTGGGAGGCAGAGCCAGGCAGATTTCTAAGTTCGAGGCCAGCCTGGTCTACAGAGTGAGTTCCAGGACAGCCAAGGCTACA
>NW_022196896.1:57749676-57762355 GCF_008632895.1 Mastomys coucha | reverse complement strand
AAAAAAAAAAAAAAAAAAAAAAAAAAAAAGGAATTTAGGAAACAATATGTAGGTTGAAAAAATAGTAATGAAATCTCTATGGTTTTCTTAGTTTTTGGGTTTTTTTTTAAAGATTTATTTATTTATTTTATATATATGAGTACACTTTATCAGTCTTAAGACACATCAGAAGAGGGCACCAGATCCCATTACAGATGGTTGTGAGCCACCATGTGTTTGCTGGGAATTGAACTCAGGACCTCTGGAAGAGCAGTCAGTGCCCTTAACCACTGAGCCATCTCTCTACCCCCAGTTTTCTTACTTTTTGCAAGGTTGTTGTTTCTCCTACTATTTAAAAAGCAACACAATTATACTTTTATGGAACAGAGAAGGGGATAAAATACAGAATAATTGGAAGTTTTGTTTAGTTCCTGATAATAAAGTATCAGTATAATAAATGTCAGATAATAAATTTCAGTAATTTACCTTTTGAATTAAACTTTTAATAAACTTTCACAGTATAATTGTCTATGCTCTAAAATTATCAATGCTTTTCTGATTTTCTATATATATTACCTGATATGTAAATATGCAACTGATCAATATCCTTTTACAAAGTGGACAATCTTAATCTGGTTTTTGGTACAGAATAGCCTTTATGTCATAGAAGAGAGCTAGCATGGCAGCCAGGAAAATCAGAAATATACCAGATTAAACTTTCATTTGTGTCATATTAAAACATTAATGAAATATCTGAAGCAAAAAGTTGGACCTTGAGGAAATGTCACATTCCACACACTACCATCTTGGAAGGGAGCCAGTCATATGTTGCTCAGTGAACAGAATTAAATATTTTTTAACAGCTATTTCAACTATTTCTTTTCCAAGTACATTTTATTCATGATCCTTTATTACAGCAATTATTAGCTCTAACTGAGATAATGACAAAAAACAATTTCGGTAGGAATAGGTTTATTTTGCTTACAAACCTCTATCATAGAGGTTTGTCAGGGCATGAACACAAGCAGCCACCTAAAGAAAGTATCTGATGCTGCCTTGATTTTTTTCTTTTTAATGCATTCCTCAGGTTGCTTTCTGTTGTGGGAAATTAATAAAAACAAAAAAAAAGAACTAACACATTCATGTGTTTGTGCAGCCAACTCTCTGCCCCAGCAGCCTGGCCGGCCATGCACTGGTGGGCAATGGCCAACCTATTTTTATCTCATGGAGACTCTGGCCCAGAGTTCCCAAAATGTCTCCACCCAGCTTGCTAGGTTCCCACTGGAGGGTCATTACCACTTCAGCACCATGCTTCAAATCCCGTATAGCTTTTACGGTGTACTGCAGGCAAACCCATGCTTGGCTGTAGTACCTTTTTCTCTTGAACCCAGACGAGCTACCACGTAAAAGAAAAAGCAACACAAACTTCGTTCCGAAACAATGGTAACTCAATCTTTGGATGCGACAACTACAACCTAATCTTGTGAGCCCTATTAAATCTAATTCTTCTGATGGTGGTGAATCACGACGGATCTGCCATTTGAGACCAGGAGACAATAGTCATTACATCTTGTCTTCATACTATCTTTCTCCAAAAGGGCCTAACTCTCTCCTACTTCCTCTCTTCCCCTCTCCAACTGGGAAGTTTCTCCTACTAGCTCAGTGATTGGCTCCTTTATTCATTAGGGGATTGGTTCACAAGAAGTCACCTGAGTATGACTCACTCCTTGTCTGCAGCCCCTCCCAGGAGTGCAGAATTAGTATCAACATACCAACAGCACTGGGCCCATCCACAACAGCTTTCTCATAATATAAACCCAGGACTACCTCTCTAGCTGTGGCACTGCCCACACACATCAACCAAGAAATTCCTTAATAACCAAGAAAATTATCCACAAAAAGGCTTAGGGTCCAGTATAATAGAGGAAAATTCCTTAATTTATGTTTCCTGTTCTTTTAATTATCTCTCATTTGTATCTAGTTGACACAAAACAACCAGCACATTACGGTACCTGTCTTGGTTACTGTTCTGTTGCTGTAAAGAGACACCATGACCAAGGGAGTTCATATAAAAGAAGGTACTTAATTGGAGGCTTACACATCACAAGCAGCAAATGCAGTAGCAAGCTCGAGGCTTGGTCGAGTTTCACTTTCCATCTCATTGCTGTTTCCAGTGGTTTGTTTGACTCACTTCTGTTTGTATCTTGCATGACATTTCATTTCCTTGAGAGAGAGGGAAAGCTCTTGAAGGGTTTTGATTCAGTGGATGGCTTAAAAGTTTAGTCTGAACCCTTCTGGTTCCCTACTATGTTTGGAATGAAAGGAATGACAGTGAGCTGTGCTGAGGTCTACTGCTTCCATTCCATTTCATTACTTCCATTACAGGTACTATGTTTAGTACCTGTGTCTCTTTCAAGATTAATCTTGCTATTCTGTGTCAAGCAGAAAGAACATTATAACAATAACAGTAAGAAGAATTTTAATTCTTGTTGAGTTTAATTTTGTTGTTTTGTAATGTGTTTCTTTGGCAACCATCACAAAAATATCATGTAACATTTTCTTTTGGACTCCCAGAATACATAATTAATGGTGATGTTCTTCTTCTTATTATTATTGTCATCATTGCTGTTATTTTATCTGAAGTTTATAAATGAGAGCATCAGAACACTGATGAAGAATCTTCATAATATAAAATTTACCTTCTTATTAGCATAAAATTATTGATAAAAATACATCCCATATATATTTAATATGTTAATATTTCAGATGAGTTTCTTTAAAAATAAACCAGAATAACCATCTAATTTTACTGAAAGGTCATTGCCTAAAACTGTTTCTTCAGCCTTCCTTGTTGCCTAGTTTGGGGGATCAAAAGTGCTCTCTGAAATCTCACACATTGTGTTTTAGGTTGCTTTACCTGGTTAGTGAAGAACTACCTAGAAGAAAGTAGGAGCTTCAGAAAATATATTAGCACATGGAGTTAAGTTAATGAGAAGGCATCTGGTTTTCTTTAACATGTTCTGTCAGGTTCTTTATCTTCCTTCTATGCATTTCCTCAGTCATGGCTATCATAGAGACAGCCTCCCCTTTGCAAAGCTGTAGAGATCAATGATGCATTCAGATGTACAGATGTAATTATTCAGTAGCTGTTATTTATTAGGGAATAAGATGTAAAAACAACTTCAAAGGTTTAGTTCGTTATCATCATGAAAGGAAGCATAGCAGGAGAGAACACAGTGGCAGGCAAGCATGGTACTAGAGAAGTAGCTAAGTTCTTTGTCTTGATCCATGAACCCAGAGAGAGACAATGGACCTGCTGTTGTTTTTGAATCTTCAAAGCCCACCTCCAGTGGTAAACTTCCTCCAACAAGGCCACACCTAGCAATCATTCTAATACTTCCAAATAGACCCTCTGTGTAGCAACTAAGCATTCAAACATATACATGTGACTGTGGAGGCCATTTTTGTTTAAACAAATACAGTACAAAAAGCAGTGTATAACACAGCTCTCCTCCTTAGGCTTAGTAACTTGACACAGTCTAGGGTCATGTAAGAGGAAAGACTCCACTGAGGAACTGCCTAGATCAGATTGGCCTTTGACATGTCTGTGTAGGACTGTCTTGATTTTTAATTGAAATAGAATGACTCAATCCTATGTTGCTGGCACCCTACCTAGGCAGATGTTCCAATGCTACATAAGAAAGATACCTAATAATGAGCCCAAGAGCAAACTGAATACTGAGTCAGTAAACTGCTTTCCTCCATAATTTCTGCCCCAACGTGTCAGCCTGCTCTGATGTCCCTTAAATTTGGGTTGGGAACTGGAATTGTAGGCCAAATAAACTCTTCCTCTTGCAAGTCAACTAGAGCAGTAACTAAACAAAAAACCTACAAGTCAATTATTGTTAATGGGTAGTAAAAACCCTCAGCAAAGCATCAGTGGACTGAATCTAATAGTTAATTAAAATGATTGTTAATCTTAGTACTATAATTAAGTGGAAATATTATGGCTCTGAATGCTATATAGAATTTAATTACTATGGCTATTAATTTAGTATTGTATATTTTTAAAATGTATAAAAATTATTTTGAATATTTTCTCAATAAATAAATGAAGGTAAAGACATGTAACTTGATTTAGTCTTATAGAATTGATGCATATTTTGCAATACTACCTTTTAATTATTGTTATATATTGTCAATATACCATTTAGTAAAAGTTAGTCAATAAAAAGTAATACTTATAAGTCCTACACATCAAATTCTGATATTTTACTTTTTCTCTTGAAGATGTATGTGATTGGGTATGTATGTCTTTGTCTGTAAACACAGAAAATTGGAAATTTGCCAGGTTTCCCTATCTAGATACTATTTATGTTTCCAAGTTTTACTGAAAAGAGATTGTTTGTGAGAGTCAGTATGATTCTGTCTTAAAGAATAGTTTCTTTCATATGCAGACAAATGTGCATTTGAACCTGTGTGCAGCTTAACATTTATGTAATTATATGTATATCTGCAAAATACAGAGAATGCATTAAAATTATATGTGAAAGCAGATAGATAAGCTTCCCAATAGAATTTAAAATACATAAAATTCCACATGCTATTATTTTCTTTCAAGTTCTGTTTGAGTAGGAGGCATGATTTCACAATAAATAAACAAGGTACAAAGTATCGCTTAATGCAAAGAAAGCACTAAGACTTACATTTCTGAACATTTTACAAAATAATTTATAAATCTGCACTATTTCAGGTGTTTTATTAGAAGGACCGTTTCCAACTTAAGCTCTAACATCATGCTTTAAATTACAAAAGAAAATTAGATGTGCCTATAAAAAAACCCAAACACCTTATACATTTAGAAATACATTGGAATGAACTAAGAAATCATTTTTTTTTTGAGTTGGGATATACTAAGAGCTGTGTTTATTACAAACACCTTTGAAGTAATATGCATCAGAAGTATGTACTCTGATTATTCATAGGCCCTTGGCTACAAGTATCTAATACAAGTGATCATAAAATTTTGCATAATTTTGGTTAGCTAACATCATATTACTGGAAAGTAAGTCACACAGGAAGAATCTATCATGTCCTTTATTGTGTACATTCTCATTAGTTCTTTGAGGATTTCTTACAGCGTGGTCGTATTAACTCGGCTTTTCCCATTGGCATATGGCTTGCTAACCTTCCCTACTTGTCAATATACTTTATCTTCCCACTCCCTTTTAAAAATGGATCTATCCCATGAGTTATACTACTCAGATACCTGAATGTGGAAACTGGAGCAAGGTAAACTTACCAGGAGCTGTGCTCTGAGATTAAACAGACTCTCCTTTGTCAAACATGTTTTAGTTACTAATAAGTCCTTGGCTGTTGGTCATAGTTCATGCTTTCCTCTGTATTGGTATCATATCTTGCTTTAACTTGGACAGGTCTTAGGCCTATGTCACAACTGCTGTAGGTTCATGTGTGCAGCTGTCCTGAAGTATACAGAAGATATTTCCTTGCAGACATCAAATACCTATTGTTTTTCTTATACTTTTCCACCCCCCTTCCTTTGTAATTATCCTGAGTCTTGGGAGAAGTACTATTTGATACAGTGTATATTTAATTTCTTATCACTAAAACAACATTTTCTCTCCCTCTTTATGCTGTAAGGTATTTTCACTGTAAAAGGTTTGTCTGGGAAATGGGATGAATATATCTGCTCACCAATGATGATTGTGTGCTGATCCAACTGCATTATGTAAGTATGCTGAATGCCTGGGCATTGTTGGAATGAAATCCTAAGAATACATTACTAAAGGAGGTTTATTGGAATGTACTCCCTAGTCTATAAAATCTTCAATGTCCCATTCAAATTTAAGAATAAATGGTATACCTTATATCTCTCGTCAATAAAAAGCAAGGAAGAAAATCATGTCTCTAAATATTTAATAAAAAAACAACTATGACAGCTTGTCAGATAGGAATTAAGCCCCAGAAGCATAGTTTGATATCGGTATTCATTAGATTTGTGGTGCCCATAATGAACCTTTAGCTGCTGCTAAAATTCCTTCTCTGGGAGAGACTTAAACAATGTCTACTTCTCCTCCTGAGGTTACAATAACAAAGCATGGTATGAATCCACTGATTTCCATCTGGGTAAATCTTGAGTTTCTAGCACTTCCTCATCTAGAAATGGGTGAAAGGTTATAGGAAAGATAATAAGCTAGCTTAACCCAGTCACCTGGAAGTGCTGCAGAATGCAGGGATAATAGCTTCCCGAGGTTATGTAACGGTTATCTTCTCCCATTCATCAGTCCCACCTATATGTTCTAGCTCCTATCACAAGATTACAAGAAATTGGGATATGATTACTTATAAGTGGTTGGAAGGGATGGCTACATACCTAAATGAGGGACCCATGACCCACTCCATGCCCTCCTTCTTTGAGTGAAAGTAAATAGTCAAGAGGTCCAGCTGTGTGCAAAGAATCTCAAAGATACTTTGAGGAGTCACAGCAAAACTTATGATGATGTTAGCAGTTTGGCTTGGAAGACAGTTCTCTAGAACACAGGCATTTGTGATACCAGAAAATGGCCTTATAAAGTTATGGTAACTCCATCAGTGGGGTGGGGGGATATAGGTCTGTGGAATTAGAACAAGGTTGGATTTTAGATTATGAGTGGGAAATATGATTTAAAATTACTAATAGATGATAAAAAAATATACTTTATCACTTCTGGCATCACCTCCCGCTACAGAGTACAATTACATGACTCATCCTACTCATGTGTCAATAAAATTAGATGCATGGCAGGTATCCCACAACAATCATATAAAATTGTGTCATTTTGTATTGATTATTTTGTTTATTTACATTTCATATGTTATCCCCCTTCTTGATTTCCCCTTCCACAAACACTGTAACTCTTCCCTCTCCCCTACTTGTATGAGGGAGCTCCCCCACCTATTCACCCACATAATCCTGCCTCACACCCTAGCATTCCTCTACATTGGAACATGGAGTTTCCATAGGATCAAGGGGTTCCCCTTCTATTGATGCCCAACAAGGTCATCATCTGCTACATATGCAGCTGGAGCCATGGGACCCTCCATGTGTACTCTTTGGTTAGTGGTTTAGTTCCTGGGAGCTCTGGGGAGTCTGGTTGGTGGATACTGTTGTTCTTCCTATGGGGTTGCAAACCCCTTCAACTCCTTCAGTCCTTTCTCTAACTCCTCCATTGTGGTCCCTGTGCTCAGTCCAATGGTTGGCTGCAAGAATTCCCAGATGTATTGGTCAGGCTCTTGAAGAGCTCTCAGGGGATAGCTATACCAGGATCTTGTCTGTAAGCACTTCGTAGCATCAGCAATAGTGTCTGGGTTTGGTGTCTGCATATGGGATGGATTCCTAGGTGGGCCAGTCTCTGGATGGCCTTTTCTTCACTCTCTGTTCCACTCTGTCTCTGTATTTCCTTTAGACTGGAGCAATTCTAGAAACCTATAAATATGGTTCTGGTGTCCTGCTTTTTAGCTTTGAACTGAAGTTCTTATTTCTCCAAAGTCTGGGAATGTGGTAGCTGAAAACTCTGAAAAAGAGCCCTCAGCTTGACATAACTTCTGTACTAGATATCATTGACCATTTTATTGAGATTGTTTTATTACTGGTAAATGTAGACAAATGAAGGATGTGGTGACAAAAATAGCAGCCGTAGACTCATATTAGAATACTTAGGAAGTAACATTAAGAAGTTTGGGTGTTGGGGTAGGTGTGGTCTTTTTTGGAGGAAGTATGTCACTAAACATGGGCTTTGTCATTCAAAATTTCCAAGCTATATTCAGTGGTAAGCTCTCTTCCTGCTTTATGTATATTTCCTGCTATGACAATAATGACCTAAACCTCAGAAATATAAGTCAGACCTGGTATTTTTTTTTTTATAAAAGTTGCTATGGTCAGAAACAGAATAGATATTGTGGGTGGATGAGGGAAGATGGAGACATTTTAAACATCAAGTTTTGAAATATAAGTTATCAATAAGGGCACTATACAGTTATCAAGAGTCTTTTACAATAAACTCACAGGATGCCAATCTCCATGTCATACTTAGAATTCTAGTGACTTTAAACTATAATTAATTCACCATGAATAAGTGCCCAATGCTATTATTCAGCTCCAAAAAATGTACATATCCAATGGCTCAAATTATGTGTTGTATAGGGTTTTATAATTTGCAATGGTGAAAGATGAAAAATAAGTAATATACATTAAGAGAGCACAAATTGCCTACCACATTTACAATAATTTAAATAAATATCATACGATTATGATGTAGAAATATAAACAATAAGGCTATCATATATAATATATAAAATACGTAAACACTTTTAGTCCAACTAAGTAGGAATTTCCCATATATGTGTGTGTGTGTGCATGTGTGTATGTATGTATGTGTGTATATATTTGTGTGAGTGCATATGTATGCATATATAGATATGTTTTTGTGTGTGTTTGTATATATATATATATATATATATATATATATATATTTCTAGTCTTGCAAGCATAGTAAGAAGTATGATGTGAAATTTGCATCAGGTATGCTGGATTCAAATTTTGTGTATTATATATATCTGAATTAATCTGAAAAGTTTCCTACAGAGTCCTTGTAAATAAGAACACTAAATAAAATATCTTTCTCACGTAAGCCAATACTTTTATTTGAGTTTGATTAGAGAAATTATTATCTTTTACTGCTTTAGAAAGTGAGTTAATGGAAGGCTGGAATTTTAATATTTTATAAAATATGAAAATAACTGTATTCTATGCAATATCTTTTCTTATAGATCTAGTTTCAAAACTCTCGGCTAATGTTGAAGCCTAGTTCTGTTCTGTAGCAAGGATTAATATCCCAAATTTCTAGATTTTTCTCTACCTGGTTTCATCTCTTCTCTGTAGATACCTGTCTAGCATTGCAGTTGACCATAAAGTAAACTGCAAAATCTTCATAGTCCCTCACTATCCACATGGAGGCTGCTTGATCCTTTAAGCATGATTCATTGGAAATGTGACAAGCACATGTTTCATTTTTCAGGGCATCTCTGCATGGCATCTCTGGGACTGAGTAAAAGCACCACAGTCATCATCTAGCAAATGACTTTCTGCCTTAGCTGGGCATCAGTTAGAAAGCTGATAAGCATGTACGCACCATCTTCTCTGGTTGTTGCCTTTGCAAGAAAACAGTGGCACTGCTGAACTACAGGGAAGCACATCTTCTCTGCAATCGTCTTGGTACAGATCACAGGGCTGCCTATGGATATCCCCACATTTGTTGCTTCTCAATACAGTTTGCCTACAATAGTAACAGATTGTTTTTGCTTCTCATTGTCATAGTTCTAAAGAGTAATTTTTTCTCAATTCTACACCATTATACTTGAGGTTTATGTAGTGATTCACTGGTTTAATTTCTATTTCAGTTAAATCATCATATATATTGCATATATTACCAATAAATCTGTAAACTGACTGACTTGAGCACATCTGCTTTGGTTTCTTCCCTGCTCAATGTGAAATTACACAATATAGTAGTGAAGATAATTGTTATGAATTTGTAGTCTTAAAATTGTAAAAGTACAATATAATTAGCTCTACTTAAATTATTTATAATCACATGAGCAATGTGGAATATTTATTGAAGGAAACACTACTTTTCTCAAATACACTCGAAACATGATTATAAGTAAGGAATGAAGCTGTTCTGCATAGACTTTGTAGCATGACATTACTGTGTGCGCCGGGGAGGGCAGGGCTGTTCCTCCATTTTTGACTTGAGATGTAAGATCAAGTAAGTGCCAAGCCAAGGTCACTATTCACAATATAAACTTCCTGCACTGGGAACAATAGGCCATATCTTGAGAAACATGATATTGGAGACTGGAAAGTTGACCAAATCTAGTTGCCAAAAGATCATTTTGATCCTCAAGTTTGATTGTAAGCAAATAAAATCAAACACTAATTGCTTTAGGGTTTTGTTTGACCTGCCAGACATGTATATGGCTGCCATCAATACAAAGCTGTTCATGTTGCTTCAGAAAACTAATGTGACTCCAGTCTGCAGGGATGCGTTTTTTTAAAGATTAACTTTTATTTCTCCACAAAGAAAAAGAAATCAAATAAAGCAATGATAGCTGTATTTATACCTATATTATAGCTGGTGTTAAAATGGAAAATATTTAGGAGTTGGCTTAAATTATTCCTAGGTGGTTAAACTTACAGAGAGTAATACTGAGGTGCAACCTCCCTTATCTACTTCTCTCAATCAGTTGCCTAGGATCTTATGTAATTATCTGACAGATCAATCAGCATAATATCTCATCTGGAAATTTCATATTATTTTTTTACCCTCAAATTATATCTTACTTTGTCCTATTTCCTTAGTAATTCACTCAGTATATGACTGATAAGCTAGTTTTAATAATGAGGAAAATATAATGTTTACCTTCTGCTTGCTTCTTATTTTAGTAAAATCTTTTGATGTCTCCATCCTGACATACTAGCTATTATGAACAGACAATATACTGATATCATTGGGGATGATAGCACTTCCACAATGAGGCAATATGTTAATTTCAATTGAAATAGACAAATTCTCTATTTTTCACTACATATGCTATTTATTCTTTTTCCAGTTTTATCCACCCTATAAAGCTGTCATAAGTAGAAAGAACAAAAATAGGAAACTTTTATGGGTTTCTTTTTATGCTTGCTTGTTTTCCTTATTTTATTCATAAGTCAATACATTTTAGAGCCAGATTTAATATTTTCTTGCATTTATCTGTATCCTCTTAAGCTCTGAGAATCAAAACAACTTAATTTTTCCATAGTGGTTTTTCAAACTTCAGATTATAAGTTCATAGCACATCTGTGAAAAAGATTGCGGTTGCTATTACACACTGTGACAAATATTCTTCTGTTTGTTTCACCTATTCAATGTTATACTGACTTGCCACATAGATGTGAATATGAATTAATTTCAGATGCGTATTTTGATATTCTACTACCTTGAACTTTGGATGCACATTTAAATACTGTATTATGTTATTAAAGTCCTGAAGCTCAGACTGTACCCTAAGACAAAATCTAGATACTTTAGGATAGAACCAAAGTTTGGGAATTTTACTTTTTAGGTAATTATAAAAGATAGCTAAGTATATTCATATTCCGGCAGTGTATGTTAAGGAAAGCTGAACTCAGTAGAGTGAAAATGGTTTGATCATTGTTGTCTTTGGGTCAGAGCTATGATGTTCATTGAGATCTTGTGGGAAATACTCTTTCTCATTAGTGAGTCAAGCTTCATCTCATTTGATGTCATAAGCTTCCAGTACAAAGCTCAGAGAGCTCATTTCAATTACCAGTGTGAATTTTTTGCCACACTCAGTACATAGGAAATGGTAAAGCCAATGAATTTCTAACTCCAGGGGTACAATGTATCTCTGTACTCTTGTTTTGTGTGGTCATATAATTTTGCTATAAGTTAAGCATATTTTATAATATTTCATTGTAATTAAAGTTTAAATTCATATTCATAAATTTTATGTTAATGAAATTATATATATATATAATATGTATGAATAAATTCCTGAAAAACAAATAAAATGTTTAAAGCTATGATGTGAGTAGTATTTGCTATATTATTATTTGTTTCATTTATGGATTGAATCACATAAGTGTGTATTAATGAAAGAGTATTTGAATAGTTCAACTAATGTAGCAGAACTATTATGGCAAAGCAATAGATTAAACTCTATACATCGCTATAGTTTTTTGTTTGGCAGAATGAATGTGAGACTAGATTCAATGAAACCTAAAGAAATAAAAAACACAGATATGTCATCAAAAGCAATTATAAAATCTTTTATATAAAATATTTGAGGCTATACATGTGTTATAAAGTAGTAGTAGAATATGATAATCACTGATTTTAATCTATCTGATGAGATAAACTTCGAAGGACAAGTAAGAGTTGCTGAAAAAAAATTGATAATGCAAATATCTAAAATCTAAAACAAAGAAACTAAGTACTAAGTAACCCATTATTCAAAGCGGATCATAGGTCTAAATCTAAAATGTCAAACTCAGGAATTATTAGGAGAGAAGCCAAAAATAGTCAAGAAAATCCTGAAGGCACGAGAACAGTCACTCAATTTAAAAAACAGAGACTACATGTACCTTATATTTGTATAAATGGAACAGAGACTACATGTACCTTACATTTGTATAAATGGAACACACAAGCAAAAGTCTTCAGAGTGGTGGCCAGGTTCAACTATTCTTGGGAGTTTTAAAGATGACAACATAAGATAGCATATGCAGAAAAACTTAAGTTTCAAACATCCAAGTGGTCAGTGGTGTTGAGCATCAAGGTAACTAGAATACTCTTTTATAAGCACTTTATAGAAAAAAAATAAAAAACGCACCTGACTGTTTCTTACAAAGCTAAATGTAGATATAACAACAGTCCAGAAATCTATTTTCTGTAGGTAGTCTATGAGTTGCAAGCATATGTCCATAAGAAAGTATGAAAATGGATCTTTATAGTCAGTTCAAAAATGGTCGTAGTCCAGAATCAACAAGATGTTTGCAGGACTGGCAGGTTTATTATTATTATTATTATTATTATTATTATTATTATTATTATTATTATTTGTTTATTCTTTT
>NW_022196896.1:57746543-57749547 GCF_008632895.1 Mastomys coucha | reverse complement strand
TCCCCTCCAAAAAACAAAAAAACAAACAAAAACAAACCCCTGTTGCCTCCCCCCTCCCCATGCCTGCAGGACTGGCAGGTTTATTATTATTATTATTATTATTATTATTTATTTATTTATTCTTTTTTCATACATTGCATCCTAGTTACAAGTTCTCTTCCATTCACTCCTCCCACACCTCCCTCCAACCTCTGTCTAACTCATATGTACCCCCTATTTCCCATCAAAAGAAAGCAAGACTCCCAGGGCTATTAAACAAAGATGTCCTAACAAGTTACCATGAGATTATGCAAACCCTCATATCAAGGCTGAGCAAGGTATTTCAGTAAGAAAAAGAGAATCCCAAAAGCCGGCAAAAGCATAAGACCCCCTTCACCCCAATCCTCACTACTAGGAGTCCTAAAATCACCAAGCTATACAACCATACATACATGCAGAGGACAGAGCTGAGACTGAAAGGACAAGGTATGTGCTTTTCCTTTCAGCCTCTGTAAACCCTATGTGCTGTGCCTAGTTGATTGTATGGGCTGTGCTCTCCTGCTGTTCTTGAGCTCTCCATCTCATATATTCTTTTCTCCCCACCTTCTGTGGGGTTTCCCTGGCTTCACCTAGTATTTTTTTTCAGTTTCTTTTAATGGATATTTTCTTTATTTACATTTCAAATGTTATCCCCTTTCCCAGTTCTACCCCTACCAGAAACCCCCTATCCTATCCTCCTCCCCCTCTTCTATGAGTTTGTTCACCCACCCACCCACCCATTCCTGTTTCCCCTGCCCTTGAATTTCTCTACACTAGGGCATCTAGTCTTCACAGGACCAAGGGCCTCTCCTCCCATTGATGTCTCCCATCCTCTGTTACAAATGCAGCTGGAGCCATGTGTACCCCTTGATTGGAGGGTTAGTCCGTGGGAGCTCTGGGAGGTCTGGTTGGTTGATATTGTTGTTCATCCTTTGGGGGTTACAAACCCCTTCAGCTCCCACAGTCATTTCTCTAACTCCTCAACTGGGGACCCTATTGGGGACCAGTGCTCTGTCCAATGGTTGGCTGTGAACATTTGCCTCTGTATTTGTCAGGTTCTGGCAAAGGCTCTCAGGAGACAGCTATATCAAACTCCTGTTAGCAAGCACTTTTTTTTAGCTAGATGTTTTCTTTATTTACATTGCAAATTTTATCCCCTCCAAACCCCCCTATTCAATACCCCCCCACTGCACACTAACCCACCTGTTTATACTTCCCTGTCTTGGCATTCCCCTACACTGTGGCATCAAACCTTCATGAGACCAAGTGTCTCTCCTCTCATTGATGTTCCACAAGACCATCCTCTGCTACATATGTGGCTGGAGGCATAGGTCCCTCCATGTGTACTCTTTGCTTGGTGGTTTAGTCTCTGGGAGCTCTGGGGTACTGGTTGGTTCATATTATGCCATAGGAGGAACAGCATATACTTTTTTATCCACAATAGTGTCTCGGTTTGGTGACTGTGTATGGGATGGATCCTCATTGGGGCAGTTCTTGGACGGCCTTTCTTTCAGTCTCTGTTCTACACTTTGTCTCTGTATTTTCTCCCATGAGTATTTTGTTCCCCTTTCTTTTCTTTTTTTTTATTAGATGTTTCCTTTATTTACAATATCTTCTTTCCCAGGTTCCCCTCCAAAAAATAAAATAAAATAAAATAAAAAACCAAAAACTAAAATAAACCCCTGTTTCTTCCCCTTTCTCCCTGCTCACCATCCCCACCCCCTCCTGCTTACTGGCCCTGGCATTCCCCTACACTGGGGCATAGAAGCTTCACAGAGCCAAGGCCCTCTCTTCCCATTGATGACCAACTTGGCCATCCTCTGCTATACATATGCTGCTGGATCCATGAGTCCCACCATGTGTATTCTTTGGTTGGAGTTTTAGTTCCTGAGAGCTCTGAGGGTACTAGTTAGTTCATATTGTTGTTCATCCTAAGGGGCTGCAAACCCTTCAGCTCCTTGGGTCCTTTCTCTCCTTTCTGGGAAAGACCTAAGTATCCACACATTGATCTTGCTTCTTCTTGAGCTTCATGTGATCTGTAAACTGTATCTTGGGTATTCTGAGCTTTTGGTCTAATATCCGCTTATTAGTGAGTGCATACCATGTGTGTTCTTTTGTAATTGGGTTACCTCAATAAGGGATAATATCCAATATATACAAAGAACTCAAGAAGTCAGACTCCAGAGAATCAAATAACCTTACTAAAAATTTGAGTACAGATCTAAACAAAAACTTCTCAACTGAGGAATAGCAAATGGCCAAGAAGCAACTAAAGAAATATTCAACATCTTTAGTCACCTGGGAAATGCAAATCAAAATGACCCTGAGATTCTATCACACACCAATCAGAAATGCTAAGATCAAAAACTCAGGTGACAGCAGATGCTGGCAAGGATGTGGAGAAAGAGGAACACTCCTTCATTGTTGGTGGGATTGCAAGATGAAACAACCACTCTGGAAGTCAGTCTACTGCTTCCTCAGAAAAGTGGATGTAATACTATGTGAGGACCCAGCTATACCACTCCTGGGCATATACCCAAAAGATGTTCCAACATATAACAAGGACACGTGCTCTACTATGTTCATAGCAGCCTTATTTATAATAGCCAAAAGTTAGAAAGAACCAAGGTGTCTTTCAACAGAGGGATGGATAGAGAAAATGTGGTACATTTACACAATGAAACTCAACTATTAAAAACAATAAATTCATGAAATTCTTAGGCAACTGAGTAGAACTAGAAAATATCACCTAGTGTTTGACAGTGAATCTATAGGTGGCTATCAGAGTCAGGTTCCTGGTCATCCAGAAAGTCTCAGGCATGTGCTCCCTCTGGTGTTGTGTGTGTTGAACCAGTCATTAGTTTGGCAACCTCACAAATTTTGTACCATCTTTACCCAAGCATATCAAAAGTTTTATGGCAAGGTTATATCCTACATAAGGAGCTACACATAAAGAGCTGTCTATCAGATTTCTTCACTTGGGGAT
>NW_022196896.1:57709291-57746533 GCF_008632895.1 Mastomys coucha | reverse complement strand
ATATCATCTAGCTTATCCTTTTGGAGTCTGGTGGATCTAGGGTATACATTTGAAATATATAAAAATATGCAGAAAATATGTAAAAATCACTTGATATATCAACTTACCTGAAAAAATCTTAGGTATTTCAATGCACTCTCAGACAACAAAGAACATACATTTTAGAGATATTATCATCATCCTAAAGTATGTGAATATGTAATATAATAATGCATGTCTTATACTCACAAATATATATTTAAAAAAACATCCATGCTCAGTGATGAACAACATTGCTCTGGCTGTCCTGGAACTCACTCTGTAGACACTCACTATGTAGACCAGGCTAGCCTCAAACTCAGAAATCTGCCTGTCTCTGCCTCCGAAGTGCTGGGATTAAAGGTGTGCGCCACCACTGCCGGGCAACAGTTGAAATATTTACCTAAGTAAAGTTCTATCAAAAGTTTGTGTTGATTTTAAACAAACACAATCTCTGTTACTCAGAGATATGGTCATAAATGTTACTGACCTACTTCTATGATCAATGTCAGCATAGACTGAAACAACTAATATAATAAAGATAAATGCAAAGATTTTCACATTAAAATTGTCTCAAGACTCCGTAGTATAGAGAAAAGCAAAGCATTTAGAAGTTATTTCATCACTAAGTTGTTTAAACGTGGCAGGTAGTAATTCTAAATTATGGCTGGTCTTAAAAATCTAGAAGATATCCTGAATTTTATATTTCTTTCGCATTTTAAGAGATACTCCTCTCTATATATTTTCTCATTATGATATATGAAGCACAAATAAAGGCAGTATATCATCTGTACATAATTGCAATAAATGTCAAATGCTTCTGTGAAACCTTTGTTTATGTGGTATGTATTTGTGTGTTTTAAAACTGAACATATTTATGTTTTGTGAAGTTTTACTTGAAATTCATTATAACAGTCAAAACAATGCCAAATGACAGCTAGAGGATAGGTACAAATGAACTATGAAGGGCCGTAAGGACTTTGATAGTGGACATTTAGGTTTTGGCACAGATTACAAAGTTAATGTAATAATTAATGCAAAATTTTTGTTAATGATAATAATGATAAATTAAAATAAGTTTCTTGAGCTGGGCGGTGGTGACACACGCCTTTAATCCCAGAACTTGGGAGGCAGAGGCAGGTGGATTTCCGAGTTTGAGGCCGACCTGGTCTACAGAGTGAGTTCCAGGACAGCCAGGACTATACAGAGAAACCCTGCCTTGAAAACAAAACAAAACAAAAAGTTTCATGTACTTAATATATATATATATATATATATGTATATATATCACAATTAAAGTAATTGTATACTTACACAATAGATTATATATGTAAGATATAATATATATACTATATCAAATATTATGTATGTGAGACATATATAGCACAATTAAAACAATTGTATATACATTCTCACACATACACATTTAAAGCAATTGCTTGCTTTATGATAGGGTCTCGTCTTTTTAATTTGAAGTTTCCCTTTAAGGAGAGAAACGACAGTCAAATAGCTACCTAGAGACATGAGGCAACAGATGTCTCTTATATTTGACTTTATTGTCTTTTTAAAAAATGCATTATTAATTCTTATTAATCACCATATAAAAATAGAATCTAGACATTTTAGGGCATAATATTAACATTTTACAGTTTCTCCTGCTTCATTTTCTTATAAATGGCTATAATTTTTTTCTCTAGCAAATCCTTTCATTCCAATTTTTAAGTGTTGTGTGGTTGTCACGGTAATAGTTATTACCCTCATAAGCAACATCAAATCTGGAGCCAACAAAGATGGATGGTTTTCAATTCATTCCTAATGAACCATTTCTGAATCTGTCTGGGTCATTTTTGTTGTTGTTTATATGATAGATTTTTTTCATTTTGCTTAAAGTTAACAATTTTAGGGCCTTTCATAAACACATGCCATCTTTTTAAGTAAACATTAAAGAAGATTCCATCAAAATATTTTCTTTTATGAAATACCAGTAACGTTTAAATTTATTTTACTGCACTTTATTTTTAATTTTAAATAAGTCAACAATACTTTTAACTTGTAGTTACTCTAAAAAACTACATAAAATGAGGTGGTTTAATATTATTTTTTGGACATGTCTAACTAATAAAATAATACTTCAATATATTCCTATACATTTTTAATTTAGGATTTAAAACATTTAATGTATATTTGTACTAAAAATAAAATTTGGGGCTACTATGGTGTAAGAAATATTTGTTTTTCCACTCAAAATGTATCACTGAATTTTCCTGTGCCCTTCCAAAATGATCATAAAGTCTTACTCTATAATATCTCAAAATCTGAGCACATTCAAAGTAGAAAAATATAACACATTCTGAAACAGAGTTAAAACCAGTAAGTTTTATTTATTTATTTATTTATTTTTTGCTCAGAGGATGACTGTAGTTGTCAGCACTAACTGTTGAGTGTGCAACTAGAATACAATAAAGGCAGTCCAGACAAAATGTAGTGACGAAGAGACTGAATCATTACCTTCCTGACTTAATCAATAAACACTGCATTCACATATTGTAACACTACATTACCTTTTGTCAATAAACATAATTATTTAGTTAGTCAAAATATTTGAATGTTTAAGGAAATAGATATTAAACATCTTGACTTGGTCACGTACCATTGATTACATGTATACATTTTCAGACTATGATTCATAAATCAAATAATTAAAATAACATAATAAAATATTTTCAGACAAAAGGTTTTATTTAAAATGGCAAATATTTAAAAAGACAACTCTTTTATTCCCCTGTATAGCATTTCACCCACAGACAACCAACAGACTATATGCTGCTCAAAGTGCAGCTCAAGAAATGATTCAGAGGGTATAGGATGACAAACTGTTCTCAGTTTTGTGTATGCAGTCAAAAATATTCCACCATAGAGAGAACCCAGATCCACTCCAGCAAAAACGCAAAGGGCCCCATGGAGGAAGCTACAGTAGCTGTCCTAAGGAGGTTTCCTAGGCAAATCAGGAGGAAGAAAACAAGCAAACAAACAAATAAACACCCCCAACACAGAAGAAACAAAAACAGAACTACAAAATTCTATAACCAGTATAGAAGCTTGGAAAAGGAAGGTGTTCAAACCAACAAAACTGATTAATATTGAATTTCAGGCTAGAGTGTGCCATCTTATAAAAGCAAAGCAAAAGATAACAACAATAGTACATACAAACAAACTAACACAAAATAACAAACACACATTTTTATTAATTGTGTCAACCACAATCTTTGTTCAGGCAATCATGGTAACTGTGTACCCATTTACAGCTTGTCTGGTTGTTACAGTGGTGGCATATTCTGTGTGAGGTCTTGGCTTTAAAACACTAAATGTCAAAACCAAAAGGGAAGACCAGCACTTGGGAATTTTACTAAAGGAAAAGGTAAACTGGCAAGAGGCTCATCAATTGGCACTTTGGCTTCTTCCACAGCATCATTCATGTATAATCGGAGCATGGGAAAGGAAAGAAGGGTAGGGAAGCAAATCCAGGCTGATTCTGAGAAGCAGCAGGTAAGGGACAAGTTCTAATGTTTCTCCCAGCACAGCCTGAGTCCATTGAGAAGATGCTCAGAAGAGTTGGAAGAGGCAAAAGGGACTTAATAGAGTGTTTTAGTGTTTATCGTATCCAATCCCCTATGTTTTCTCCTACACAGGCTTAACATTTTGCCCACAGTCTCTATGGTGACTAAAGTTCCTAGTCAGGGTTCTGACAGACCTCCACCTCCATCCTTGCCCCCTAGATTCTGAGGAGCCTAGCATCACTAGACACCTTGAGGTCATCTGTGGGGACAGTAGGAGCCCTGTGATGTTTGGAGTAGAGTCTTTTTCCTGTGGGAGTCTGCTTCACCTGAAGTCTAGAATGAGTTATAATGGCTATTCCTCTATCCAGCTGCTTCATGCAAGAAGCTAGAAGCTAGAGACAGAACCTCTCCCTTCCTGGAGAGTCCAAGAGAAAGGCCCCCTTTGGCTTGGAATCTGTTATAGGCTGTACAGATGGATCTCGGTAGTTCCCTATGGCAGCAGAGCATTCTGCATCCACGGATAATTCCGTATTTCTCAAAAAGATAACTGATTTGATGTTCTCAGAGTTGGTTACCATCTAATGAGATGCTTTTCATGAAGATCATTTGGACCTGGATGACTTCGTCATTCTCAAAGGAACTACCTCTGTAGACCATTGCAAAGAATCAACAAGAGACCAAATTGCTGCGGATCCGTCCCAGTAGCATTATAGCTGATGCTCTCTGGTGATCTGTCCACTCAGGCTCTATGGAAGTCTGTGTACACCTTGTCCTTGAACAGTGCTCCACCCCCAGCCCGAAGTTGATGAATTTGAGCTTGCAGCAGTTCACTTTGATTTTTAAAAGAAAAAATAATTAGAAAGGTGTTCATCAAATTAAAGTAAATTCATTTTGGTGGGTTATAATGCTTGATATATGGGGAAATCTGAATCTAGTGAGAAATACATGCAGTTGTCTGAAAACAAAGACGGAAAGCAGCAAGATGAGCCTGAAGCCAATGAAGGCCAAAGGCAGTACCTGAAGCACTGAGGGGGACAAGACCACAACAACAGTCTTCAGAAAACTATCAAGGTGCCTGATTAAATGCCTCTCCCCCCTTCTTACATTTAACCCATCCTTAGTGAATTCTGAAAGTACATTTAATCATTCAAGACATATTTTATTTTAAATTAAGGTCCACTTATTCACTAACATAAAACAAGTTCACATAAAAACATAGGAAACATACCATACAGGACAGCATCATCACCTACCTTCTTTCTCTTTTCAGCATTGGGTATTGAAATTAAATGGGATTCAGTGAAAACTAAGGCTTATTTTATAAAGTTGTGATTCATCTTAGATAATAGTCAGGAGAAGAAACTATATTTATATTTGAGCTACTTACTCTTGTGACACTGAAACCATAAGAGGTTTTAGTCTTTCCACTGAGGGAAAGATAATCATTTAATCATCCACATTGTCTTTATAAATGTAACAGTGTTTGGCAGCTCTTTTATTTTGGTGCTTGAAACACACCGTTCCATGCACTCATGTGTTGCCAAGTTTCTCTTGAAAAGGATGCTGTTATTTTTCATGAGTTTGTTCTTACAAGAAGTGGGTCACTTCTGTCTTACAGCCTTCAAATGTTCCTTTCTGTATGGTTACATATTTAACTACAGTCTAGTATAAGTAATTAATTTCTCCTCATGAATGCTTAGGGTTCAAATATCTTCCATTCCTGGAGTTCTACAGCATTCTTTATATCTGAAAAAATGTTCTGATATTTAACAAAATATACTTTATTATTTTAGCCTTGTTCCTGCTCTCCTTCATCGCAACCTATTATCCCAAGCTTTATTATCATGTACACATCTTGATCTTCTGGGTTATTCTCATATTTTTCTAAGCTATTAATTGAATATCATGTTTCAAGAGCTTTTTCTTCATTCTCTGAAACTTTTTGTTTTCACATTTATAGCTAAAACAATCAAGGAGTTTTTGAACTGGCCTTTTGAGTTCTATATTTTCATAATATCTATTAGATACTTTTTCTATCTTAATGCCTCATTAACTCTCTCTGTACCCTTCCTTTTTCATTCTAGTATACTTTTGAGTTAGAGTATTTCTTCTACATCAATATGTTTATGGTTCTCTAGTAGGGATTTATAAATTCCAGGTTCAGCCATGTTACCATGTGTATTCATGTTTTTGTATTTCTAAAATGATATTTGTACATTTCCTAACATAGATCCCTATTTTGACTGCACTTGGGATAACTTTTCATGATAATGACCCTGGCATGCTGTCCTACTTTGTATTATCTTTATTTCAATGCTTGTACAATATTTTATGTGATTGGTCATGTTTGAGCCTACATACTGTCCTGGAAACTGGAGGAAGGATCATATCTTTCTTGTGTGGGAAGTTCTTTCTGTAAAGGACATCCATTAGTAGCATCCCTCTGATAGCTTCAGAAACTTTGGTGCCGACATGAGAGTATATGACTGCAATTCTCTGTGCTTGTGCCTCTATGCTCTTGAGTACTCTGCATTGTGAGTTTAGGAATAAGGTAGTGTAACCTTAATTGTCATTATTATCTATTATAGGGCTGTCTTCCTAAGAGGTTCTATTGCTGTGGTAAAATACAGCTTGGGGAAGAAATAGTTATTTCTGCTTACAATTCTGAGGTCATACTCCATTGCCAAATAAGTCCCTGCAGAAACCTGGAGGCATAACCAGAAGCAGAATTCATGGATAAATGTTGGATATAAGTTGGCTCTTACATGCCTCACTCATCTGATTTCTTCTATACCTAACACCATCTACTCAAGGATGGTACCACCTGCAACAGGTTTGTCTATTCCCATTGCAACACCAAGAAAATATAGTAGACACTTTTATTTTGTGGCTACAAATCTTAGGATATGCATTTTTCTTTAAGCAAGACTTCCTTTTTCTAAGAAATTCAAACTTTGGTCGGGTTGACAATAAATTAGCCAAGACATTGACATGCTATCTGAATCAGAGCAATTGGCCAAGAAACATAATTAAATGAGTATATTTAGGAAAATAATTATAATTGTACTTTGTGTGAGTCACAGTTCTGTAGAGGACAAAAGGAGATAGAATTAATATATGTCAGTAGGATGTATTAGCTTGATTTACATTGTATATTCTAGGTTGTTCAGGAAGTTCCTTTTCTTCATCTGCTTTTTATCTGGGTTGTCATATGAAGGTGTCATCTACATTTAGGGTGGGATTTCCAACCTCAAATAATGTGATCAAGAAAATTCCTCACAAAAATTCCCACAGCTTCCTACTTGATTGGCTACAGACTGAGTCATAACACAACCAAAATTTATTATTACATCTGAATTAGCAAATATTATAACCCAGTAATTAAAAATCCCTGAATACTCTGCCTCAAACATTTAAGTCCCATAGTTTTAGCAAAGATGCAGTATATAGAATCAGCATACAGAATAAGAAGGGCTTTTCTCCACCAATAATGAACACTGACTGAAAGAAACTAGGAAGGCAATCTCATTTACAATAGCTTCAGAAAATATCCAAAAATATATTTATACAATAGGTAAAAGAAACTAAAGAAGATATTGAGTGATAGTACGAAATTACAAGTTCATACATTAGCAGAATATTGCTAAAATGGAAATATTATGAAAAGTGATTCACAGAGTCTCCACAAAATTAGTGTTATTAAGAGAACAAGAAAAAAATGTAATATTTGTATGAAAGAAGAAAAGTTTATAAATAGCCAAAACAAGCATAAGAAACAATTGTGAAGCTTGATGTATTACAATATTAAATTTCAAAGTATGCTACTGAGGAAAAGTAAAAAGAATGCAAGAATACATTAGCATAAAATAATATCGATACATAGAGCAATGGAATATAGTGGATTAATCAGAAATCAACCCACTTAACTACGATCATCTCATTCTTGACCAAGATGCTAAAACACATGCTGGAGATGTAACAGCCTCTTTAACACAAGTAGTTCTGGGAAAACTAGACTCTTACATGTAGAAGAATGAAACTGAGTTGCTATGTTTCCAAAATAAATTCTCAATGCATCAAAGACTTTTGAAATTCGAAAATTGCTGTCAGAGAACTGAAACTCTTCAAGATATAGTATCAGATAAGCACATTTAGGAAAAGACTCCAACAGCCTAGTAAATACCAGTACAGTTGAAGAACTGAATCACATGGGAGAGAGAAGCTTCTGAAGAGAAAGAGTTAGTCCAAATAAAAGGTGGAAACCTTTGCTAGCAGCTCCTCTGCTGTATGCAGAGTATGTGAAGAGTCAAAACTATCAAATACCAGCATGGGGAAATGGATTTCCAGGTGTTTTTCCTACAAGTCAGAGGAGCTGATCCCAGCACTTACTTAAAATATCTGTAATCCCTGCATTGGTGAGGTGGGCAGAGATGCATCCTTGGAATTTACTGGGTACACAGCCTAGCCAAATTGTTAAGCTTCAGATTTAGTGAGATACCCTGTTTTAAGAAAATGATGAAGATAACCTGTTAAGTTCTTTGATCATTACATTGCATACATACATCAACACATATGAGCACATACACAAGAATTAAACACCAAAATACTACTCAAGCTAACCAATGAAATGAACACGATTATAAAGTGTTAGAATTTGTATTAATTGTGTGAAAAGTACACAACTATCTCCACCAGGAAAATGCCAATCAATGAGGCTTTATGTCATTCTAGTCAGCATGGCTATCAAGAATACACACACACACACATACACAAACACACATACACATACGCACATGCACACACACACACACACACACACACATACACACACACAAAGACAGATGCTTTCAAGGATGTCAAATGAGGAAGGAATCTGCATATGACATGATTAATGATGTGAATTGGTATAGATGGTAATAGATGTATTAAAGAAATTGCCTCAGATAATTACAACTAGATCTCTCCTAAGATACAGCTCCTTCACTTTTATGTATTTCTCATAAAGGAGTGGAAATCATCGTAAACAGCAATGCCGTCATACACATGTTATTAATGGGCTATTTACAATATCCAAGATTTCAACGAAGCCTGGGTGTCTGTCTACTGAAGAATGAATGAGCTATGTGTACGTAATGGATTTAGATTTAGACATAAAGGAAAATAAATATGATGTATCAGAAAAATGACAGAAATAGAGACCACTGTCATGTTAACAGAAATAACCTGGATTCAGAAAGAGAAGTATCACATCTCCTCTCATATGTGAAACTTAGGGAAAATATTAATGGCAGAGAAAAAATGCAAAAGAGGAAGTGGCAAAAGTAGCACAGGGAGGAAATGAGTAGGAGGGCAAGGAAGACAGGGATAGGATTCAGGTATATGACATATATGACATACAACTAAGAAATATTACACTCAAATCCATTTATATATAATTAGTATGCAATAATAAAAGAAGCCAAAGAAAAGGGAGCAAGCTATTGTTCACCAGCTTGAAAACTGAGTGGTGGTAAGTACCAAAATATTCGACTTTTGTTAAAAGACCAGTTTTTGCTTTATGATTATCTGAACTCACAGCCTAGAAATCCTGCTGGACTTCTCCTGAGCGTCAGATTCACTACATTCTAGTCTTGGGTTTTCTACACATGTTACTGAATATATCTAAGTCTTTATTCCCTCGTGTATCAAATACGCATAATTAAAATGTCACTGAGAGATTCATTCTAGCATCAACACACATTTGTTACACGTAGTCCCATTATTTGCTTGTGTGGACACAATGAAAGTTTTCTAAGAGATGATTTGCTAAATGCTACTTAAATATTGATAGTAGAAATAATTTGATACTGTAATTTGTAGATATAATTTGACCTAGCAACTTCATCCCTAGGAATCTATTCTAAAAATTCACATATGAGTGTGTATGCAAAAAGTCAGATGATTAATTCCCAAAATATTAAATTATCATGTTAAAATTTAACAATTACCTGTGTTCATGATATTTGTCAATTGTTTCATATATTACAAAAGGGTATCTATGTAATCACTCATAGTTTTACTAGACTCCACTTTGATAAAGGAGCCTCTTCCACTTTTAAAGTATATGTATTATGCCACAGAATGTTGTTGATCGGTGATATTTTAAAATGAATTTATTCAACTCTTAGTGTTTGTATACATGATTTAAACGCAATTTGTTGAAACAATGTTAAAACAATGTTCATACTTCTCACATGACAATGTGCACGTATACATATTCTTTAATGGGTATAAGTTTTATGTCTATGAACCATTTAAAACCCTGATATTTGAAGTTACAAGAGGGCACATGGTCCCCTGGTACTGAAGTTAGGGAAGGTTGTGAGAGACCATGTGCTTGCTGGGGCACAATGATGGTATACCTAGAGGAGCCAGAGTACTTGACCATGGAGTCATCTATTCAGTCCCTACCATGTACTTTTGAACTCATGAGTTTTAGACCTTTTCAGTGATCCACTAAAAAATTTAACCATATTTTTATTAAATGTGTGGCATTCCAATGCATATAATTTCATAATTCTTATGAAACCCTATACTGAGAAAAATAAAATAAATCAATGTTAATGTCATCAGGAAGTTCACCTTCATTTTATCTGTATATCTACTTCTTAAAATCCATAAGAAGTTCAGGCCAAGCATCAACATGAATGTCAATTTCACAGGCAGAGAAGGAGCCAGATGCTGTAGGCTAAACATGCTCCAGAGTGCGGCATCTGGGGCCAATAACTGCCATACCGAGCCCCATCTGCAGCTAAAGCTGTTGACTCTGCTTTGGGGGAAGAAAAATCAGAAATAAAGAAGGCAGTTCAATTCCACATCGTGCCCAGAATAGCAGAAGGTAGGTTGCAGTCAGCATGCAAATTAGGTCCTGAGTCTAATTTGTGTTTTAATGCCTTGAAACTGGATAAACACTAAACTATGCTAACTCCAGTTGTTTAGAAAGATGAGTACGGGGCTCAGTATCTTAAGACACAATTAAAGCAGAGAGTAAGGATATTCCAAATGATATTCATATCCTTTTTCTTCTTTTCTCAATTTAAAGACATACAAAATAAATGAAATTTAATGGTAAATAATTTGATTTTCAACTAAAAGTTTAAGACTCTACTTTGAAGTTGTAATAGTACTTCTTTACAGTAAGATTTTGCAAAAATTAGATGTGATATTTACTTTATCCTGTTGCACTTTTAAAATACTTGCTCAGCAGAAATTGGTGCAAAATTTAGATATATTGTGGAAAGATAATTAAATAGTTGGAAACATATATGTAATATTTCTTAAGAGTTTTTTCATGTATATATATATATGAATGAGTATGTAACTAAAAATTGAATTAAATGTTCAAATATAAAGATTTATTTATGCCCTTTTAGTTTGTTAATTCATATGCAATATTAAGAAATATTTAAATATTATGAATAATAAAAAGGGTCATGATTTTAGAATATAATATGTACCAAACCTGAATTAAATGCTTCATGCACGGAATGTGTTTCAATTATAACCCGTTTAAGTATAACTATATTTTTATTTGTTTTCATTGTTTTGCATATAGATGTTTTGCTCCTATGCATTTCTGTGGACTGATGACCTGCATGCCTGGTACCTCTAGAGGAGAGAAAATGGTGTTGGATCTCCTGGAACTGAATCACAGATGTTTGTACTTTGTTATATGGGGGCTGTAAATGAAGCATAGATTTTCTGGATAGTCAATAATACTCCTAACTGCTGAGCATTCTCTACAACATCTGTTGGTGACTATTATTAATACTATTTCCTATATGAGTATTTTAGAAGCTTTTAAGTGTAAGGTACACTTTTCTACCTTCTCATTCCAGTCACAATGAATACCCAGACACTAACTGTACAGCCCACTCCCCATTCCTCACATTTTCACTTTCTTTTTTCTCTCTCCCATGTTTTATGAAATTCTACTTTGCCATGATTTCCATTAAAGCGATGAAAGGTGCTTGGAAATTTTTGTTTCTATAAAGAACACTGGCAAATGTAGGTTTTGAGTTTTTCTTAAACTTGAGTTGCATATACAAGTTAGTGCTTTCTGTGAGTGACTCAAAGCCTCAAGTGGGCTTCCTTTGACAAGCTCGGTGCCCCCATGCTTATACTGTGAGCATAGAACTGTCAGTCAGACTGCGTCTTTACTGGCCATTGACCAAAAACTGACTATGGGCAATGTACATGAGCTCAACACATTGCTGTTCTTGACACTTGGTAATTACTCTCAAGAAGCCGAAAGGATGCAGAAAATCCCTCAGTTATGGCAGAAGAGACATCACACTACAACTACTTTAGAGGGCACTAGGAAACAGCACAGTATGCTAAGTAAATCTGAATGAACCTACCTACTGTGCAACTATTCCCACAACAAGACAGCGTGGGGCAATGCTCACCCTGGCGATCCGGCAAAAAGCACACTCCACACAAATGAAGGTCTGTGAGAAGCATACAAATAGATCCTTCAGCCACTCATGCTCCTATTCTTCCAACAGCAGTTCACTATTAAGCTCATAAAAAGGGTTTCCATGGTTTCTCTTCAAATCCTTTTTACAGTTAGTGGAAGTGGGTAAACTTATGCAAAAACAGCATCAGCAGCAGCACAATAGTGGCAGGGAGAGGGTGGTGGTACTGAGGGGGGATGCTGATTAGAAGGAAACTAAAGAATTCCAGATAAGAGACTGAAGGAAAGGCCATCCAGAGGCTACCCCACCTAGAGATCCATCTCATCTGCAGATGCCAAACCCAGACACTACTGTTAATGTCAAGAAGTGCTTGCTGACAGGAGCCTGGTATGGCTGTCCCTTGAGAGTCTCTGATAGAGCCTGATGATGGGGGTGGGTGAACTGGGCAGGGGTGGGATTGAGGGAAAGCTTCCTCATAGAAGCAGGAGGATGGGATGGGAGTTTGCTGAGGGGAAACCGAGAAGGGGGATAACATTTGAAATGTAAGTAAATAAAATAACCGATAAAGATTAATAAATGAAGGAATTTCAGGATAACAAAGATGCAGGTGTTGGCGGAAGACAGAGTGCTCTGTTTCCTAGAATGTAAAAGATTCCCTATATTTGCAGCGCAGTGGCTGCTGGAGGCTCTGCCTGAGGTCTGTGCTGTCTGATGCCTAATGCTTCAGGGTTTACAGCAGCCAAGTCTGATGGAAGTTAAAGCCCAGAACACGAGATCTCCAACCTGATGACCCAGAGCCATCTCTCTGGATTCTAAAGCCAAGAACAAGGGGACTTAGATCTGAGAGCTTGGAGCTATTATTGCATGGGGCTCACCGTTTAAGCACCTGGTCTGGAGCATTCAACCTTCTTTGCCTACACACAAGTTATATTTTGGCAGGAAAAAGAAGGGGGGACTTCAGTCATATTATTGTATAGAGAAATGATTTTTAAAATAGCTTGTGGTAACAGTTAAAATTATACAGAGCCAGCTGAGCAAACAATTCCCTTTGAAGTTAATTAAATGCTGACCAATACTCTTAACAATAACAATTAAGAAAATAAATGTGCTTAGAGATCTTTGAAATCTCAGATATTTACCAGACATCACAAGGCATCAGAACATGTCAGCTAGGTACACATCTACAAATCGTGAAGAGAGTGATGAGGTTTTGGTCTCTGCCAAAATTATAGGTCTCTTCAGTAAAGAAAGTTAGAGTAGAAGTTGTAAGTGAATTGATAAAGAAGTATATGTGGGCCTTATATACATACTTAACACCCCCACACACTTATGCACATGCACATACATATGCACACTGGGGGTTGTCTAAATAAATGCTACAAGAATTAGAAGTTCAGTGAGTTTAAGAAAATACTTGACCAATCATTACTCAGCTTTTTAATAAATAGCCTTTGAGAAAACTCATTAGTTTCATTTGACAATTGTCCTAGGAAAATCAATAAACAAATAATAGAATTAACAACACAGAAATATAATAATTAAGATGGATAATCATCTGACTTACATATATTCTACATTATATGATATATGTTTCAAGTAACAAAATCAGTCATAAAATCCACTACACTAAAGATCATGCACAGGATATAAATGAACAATGAACTTCTTATGGAGAAAGAAGACTATCTGAGAAATTTGAAAAGATAAATTCATTTTACACAGTAATAAATGTATTCAAAGCAATATAGTAACTATGTAAATAAAAAATGGTATCTACCTTTTGCCAAATAGGCAATATTTGTAGATAAGATATGGATGGGGTACAAATTCAATATTAGAAAACTACAAAATCTCATAGAAAATACTTATGGAGGATATAAAGTTTTTTTTCTGGCCATATAGTCAGTAAGTACATTTGTGATACCAAGGGACTTAGGGTAAAGAAGAAGCCAGTAATTGCTAATGTGTGCATATCTCTAGTAGAATGTTAAAATATTCTAAAATGTAGTGTTGATAGTTAACTTCTGTGACTCTGCTAAAAACTACATGATATAAAACTATGAATTAGATGCTTTGTGTGAACTAAGCCAGGTTTTTATGAAGTATTATAACTTAGGAAATCATAAGTAATTAGTTAACATTCTTATGTCTAATGCATGTAACATTAATGCAAAAAGGATATTTACAGAATATTTATATTTTAGCATAATCTTGTGAGTATAATGTTGATATTATCATGATCAATAAGACAGCAAAGAGAAAACAACCAGAAACTCTACAATAGTGGCCATTTACATTTTCTTAGATTTTTAAAATTTTATTAATTCTCAATCATGCGTGTTTATCTCTCTCTCTGTGTGTGTGTGTGTGTGTGTGTGTGTGTGTGTGTGTATGTAAAGATGAGTACAGTGCCCACAGAATCAAGAAGAGAACATCAGATCCCCTGGAGCTGGAGTCACAGGAGTTTCTGTGCCATTTGATACCCTATGTGAATATTAGGAACCAAACCAGGGTCATTGGCAACAGCAGTATGTTCTCTTAACAACTGAACCATCTTCTGCATATCCAGTGTTTGCATTAGTAACTGCCAAAAGGTAATGTAGATTATCATGGAAATAGCTGATGATCTATCAAAAACATAAGGAATTATAAAAAGCATGAAAATTTATAGTAACTCAAATGACTGTCTTTTGAAAAAGGTTTCTCCCATGTTTCTATATACAATTTGTTATGAAGGAGATACAACATTGTACACACATTATGAGAAGACATGCCCAGATTCAATCTTTTTTCTTAAAACTTCTACAAAGATACATCGCAGGTTCATATGCTTCCACTCTAGAGAATTATGAGTTTGTATCCCAGCTTTCTGATTGCAGTGAATACCAAACTCAGCTTTACCAATCCCCAGACTGTTGCTGACAGCAACAACATTTAGGTCACACATGCACAAAATGTTAAGAATCAAAACCAAAGTATTAAAATGTGTAGATCTTAACCATAGAGATTAAGAAAGTTAATTTATCAAAATCATGATGATTGATATTGTTTATTTGATTAGACTGAGAGGCAGGAAATGTTTGTGTTGACATTTGCATAGATTATTGGAATATGAGGGCCTGACATGATGAATGGAATGGATTAATCCACAGTATAGTCATAGTATGATTACATTATTGGAAAGTGGTGCAGGGTGAGAATTGGGGTCTAGTCGGAGGAATTGGCTCCTAAGGGTGTGTTCTTAGGGGCTATATCTTCCCTTGACCTCTCCTTCTGTTTCCTTACTGTTTCATACCTGCCTTATCTTGAGCTGCTATCATGGCTTCTCTGTGAGAATGAACTGAACCTACTTAAATCAAAAACAACCACAGGAAAAATGTCCTATTCTATGAACATTCTATTAAGTATTTGGCCGTATATGTTCAAAGACAATGGACAAAAAAATATAATTTAGAAAGTCACTTAAGAAAAAATATAGGCAGCCCTATTTTACTGAAATTCTATATAAAAAAAAACCTCTCAATAAGTAGGTAGAATCTAAGATAACAGTAACCTTAATGACTGATGTGAGAAAACCTGCTAGAGTGTTTTGTACACATTAACTTAATATGATCTAATTATATTGAAATGCTTTGTTATAAAAATTATGAATAATTGATTCATGCCATCAAAGTTCTGCTCTCATTAGTGCCATCTATGGTAAAGGGTGCCTTTTTCATAAACATGATAGAACATAGTATTAATTGAATATGAGAAAGGGGAGTAGAAATGATGTTAATGTATTATTCATGTATGAAACTTAAATAACTTTAAAGAGATAAGTTCTATTAAAATCTCTATTCTCAAAGCTTGTCATTAAAAAATATCAACTCCTTGGAGAAAGTGAGAAATGCTGAATCATTAAAAAAAATAGAACAGCAGTAGACCATTATTTTAGCATACAATTATAATTTTACTTACATTGAAAATAATTTATATACTTTCAAGTTATAATTACATCAACTCTCCCTTCCCTTTCCTCCTTTAAAATCCTTCTACATATCCTTCATGGCTTACTTTAAAATATATGGCTTTTTAATTTAATTGTTCACACACACACACACACACACACACACATGCAGGCACAACTTTCTCAGTGCATATAATGTTACTCACTGTTGATACCCCAGGTCTTTCATTCCACTTCAGTGTTCTCAACTGAGAACATTTATCAAAATTGTCAAATAATTCTCAGTATTAAATACAATTGAAAGAGAAATATCTGAGTTATTTTACAGTACAAAATTTCATTGGTCTTCTTTTATAGTAAGAAGAGAAATATTTTGGTTCTGCCATACTTGAAGTGGAAATTACTGGTTTCTTTGGAGACTCAATTGGGTCATGAGATGTTTTTCTGGAAATGCTCTTATGGGAACATGTTTGTGCAGAAGCAGATACATGGGTGGATGTTTGGTTGAAAACAGACAAGTGGTGTTTTTCTGGATGTCTGCTAGAATAGTCACGTGAGAAAGGATGATGTTTGGGAAGGATATAAATATAACTCAACTGACAGTGAACAACACCTTGTCATACTGGTTTTCCTTACCATACTTTACCAGTCTTAGCTGGTCTTCATTAGGCTTTGCTGAAACTTATCTTCCCTGAAGACAAAGACAACAAAAATGATGATGAAGCTGTTTGGTATTTGTTCACCTTGCCACTATTTGTTGATCATCACCTCCTGACTTTGTAGAGATAAAGGCACTAAAGAACTTCTGGTAGAGTTCTAGAGGCTTCTTACCACTTCCATAGACTTGGGGTGATTGGCAAAGCCTCATAGTTTCTTCTGGATTGAACTGCTGCTGTTGATTTGTACATGTAGTTTGTGAGTGGATAGAACTACCTCTACTGATTCATGGGAACTAAACTGCTGATATTTTAACAATGAAAGTTGGAATCACCCTAAAGAACTATTTCTAAACAAGTCCACATCCTTCTTTGCCCTATTAACCTTTCCTTTCTACTACCTCTGGTGGGCAGTGAGGTACAAGGGATGTTAATGCTTTTGTTTTAACCTGTGATTTTATTTTTATTTATTTATTTTTTATTAGATATTTTCTTTATTTACATGTCATATGATTTTTCTTTTCCCAGCTTCCCCTCCCAGAAACAAACAAACAAACAAAAACAACAAGAACAAACCCCTGTTGGCTCCCCCTCCCCATGCTTGCCACCCTACCCTCTCCCACTTATTGGCCCTGGCATTCCCCTACACTGGGGCACAGAACCTTCACAGGACCAAGGACCTCTCCTCCCATTGATGATTGATTTTGCAGTCCTCTACTATACACATGCTGCCAGAACAATCAGTCCTACCATGTATACTTGTGAAATAGGCTTTGAAAAATATAAGCCTATACATATGTTTAAATTTGTGTCCACCTGAGCAGTGTGCTATATACTTATAGCATGCTATATAGTCAAGAGATAATGGTAAATAGAAGTTTCATATACTTGTCTACAAGTTGCAGATTGATACTGCTTTTGATGGAGAATTTCTATTTCAAGTTTCTACAGCTTCTATTCTAAATGTAGCTAGTCCAATGTCTGTATTGTCATTATCTCTATACATTATAAAAGCTATAAACAATTGCACTAAAATAATCCAATTTCACCTGCTCTATATAAAGGGTGAAAAGTATTATATATGCTGAAGTACAGTGCTGAACAACTGATGGGATGGGTCCTAGCAGAAATATAGGTAGGAAAAACACTCACTTTGCTTTAAGAGATGGGGCACAGGCAGTTTGACCAGGCTCCAGAGCATATATATAGAACAAAGATTAGACTTATGGTTTTCTCTCTCTTCACTTTTAGGGAAGAGGGTAGTAGACCTGAGAGGAGTAGAAAAGGAGTATGACATGAGTTTTCCAAATAATCAATAAAATTTATAAAAAAGAATTGATTTAGTGATTTCATGTCTATCTTGCCTTATGGTAGCATATCTCACTTCATATATGTGTACTAGGATGGCTCAAAACCAAAATCAAAAGCATATCTGTCCTAATAAATGCACATATGACATGGAAACTTGTTTCCTATGTTAAATTTGTTTTATTTTTTGTTTTCTTGCTGTCTCAATGTGTTACCTTAAAAATGTCAAGAGCAAGGGACACTATAATGTCAAAGTATGACTATTATCTTCAAGGTCATTTAGTTAAATTGATATAGACTGTAAATATTTGGTGGTTTCAAAGGACATTTAGCAGCCCATGTAATTTCTTAAGGAAAATGAACATATGTCACTCACAGTTCGGCTTTTTCTGTTCAGATAATGTGGAACTGTCCTAGCCAGATTTTCTTTTGTGTGCATTGATTCCTGTTCACACAAATCCCCTTCATAGCCAGACAAGAGCATAAACTGGTAACATCTAGAGAATAGCAACACTTCAGGCTCATGCCAGTAATTCTGAGTTTCCTTCTAACTAGTTTGAGAACACTATCAATTTATGGACCTTTTAGATTTTTATAAAATGTCAATTATTTCTTAAAGTGGTCCTATAAATTTTAGAAATTATTTGGGCTATGTTATTTGGTATCTAATTTATAAATGATGTAGCTTTAAAAATATATATAATAGGTATATTTATGAATTGAACTCACAATATATAGCTAATATTCTTGTTAAATTATTTTAAATACTAATATCATATTAGTAAGTCAATTACTGGTGAAGAAGTTCAAACATAAAGTTGATACTTAATCCAGGAATTAACTCATACCTTAAAAAATAACCAGCTAACTGAATTAAGAACTGAATACCCTATGTTGTTTCTAATAAGATAGAAAAGCTGTTTCAACCACTAAGATTGTGATAACTTACACATTTTCTATCTTAATTGATATAATAATATTTTTCAAAGTATTTACAAAACATTTTTGCTTTTCATGTTTTATATGATCAAGCAAAAACTCACAAATTATAGAGGAGCAATAGTTCCCAAATGAAAACTATTTTTAAGAATGAGACTTTTGACAAAAGCTAGAATTTACAGAATGTAGATACATTGCCCTGAAAAAAAAAAAGCTTAAATTTGTATTACTTGCAAAACTTCTCTTTTAAACATACGTATCTGTTACCTATGGATGTCTATTTACAAAACATCACAATATTTTTAAATATAAAGAGGAAATTGTACCACAAAAAGAAAACCTACAAAATATATACTTAAATACACTTAAATTTTGAGCATTCAAACCTATGGGATTTCCACATATAATCCTGCTTTAGCTTAACAGGGGCAGTTAGTGTTTACTGGTTCTTAAGCATCTAAAATGCTGAGGCAGGAAGACCATGGCTGTAACACAAGTTCATTCACATTTTCTACTCATTTCATTGAACAATTGTACCTGATGTTCCTTAATTTGTAATGCAATGTTCTCATGGATTGTTTCTTTCATTTGCCTTTGTTGTAATATACATCATGACCAAAATGCCAATGACCTTCATTAGCAGGATTCTAGAACATGGGGACATAGGTGTGGTGTCAATGAAAATGAGACACTGACCATCTGTTGATGGTCAAGTCTCGAATAGCCCAAATCCTCTTCTTCATACTATCCCAATCCTGCTCTCCAGAGCAATGGTATCAGTGTATTTTTTTATTTAAAGAAATCATGATATGAGCATAATAAAATCTCTATCATTGTAGAAAGCCTCCAAGAGTTTGCCTTTGTCCCTCTCCCACTGAGCCAAATACCACCCAAACTTATTTTGCACTATGAAGTATAATTTCAGTAAGCCAAAAATAAATGTCTAGTTAGGCATGTTCTCTGGACATGAGAATATAACCAGTTGCTAACAAATGTAGTTACAATGTTGTATAAAGTGAGAGACAGATTAACCATTTGTGGATGTAAGTCCAGCCATCAAATAGAACCTCTTTGTCTTAATAATTTTTTTCATTGCTGAGTGAGGCATGTTCATTGTACCAAGCAACCCTACCTTATCTACACTTATCTATTTCTGACACCATCCTTCTACGAACCATTATTTAAGTCTCTGTTGATCAGACATAGCTTCCCCCAGAACAGCTATGAAAGCAGGACCAATTGCTCTCAACAACTGTCACAGGTTTACACAGTGTGGCTGCATTTGTTTCTCTAGAGACTTAATTATGTGTCCCTGAAGACCCAGGATTAATGGTCACAACTAGAAGATCAATCAGGTCAAAGAGAGGAGAGGAGGGTCATAATCATTGTAAGAGCATTGAGAATAAAACATAGAATCCACAGGGCTTTCAGCCTACGTGATCTTGGCCTTGCTCATAACAGACAAAGTGAAGCTAAATATTGCTATGAGTGTAAGCATCATAGGCAAAACAAGGAGAGCAAGTAGCACATACAATCTAGGTTAGAAGCATAGAGGCCACTGTATGTCATTACCAAGTGAGAAGGGGTTTCCATAGGCTTTGCTGCAATAGAATCCCAGCAGTGAAACACCACTGTGCCTTTCTACAGATGCTGCATGGTCACTGTCAAAAAAGGCACTTGATGTATGAAGCATTTATTTCATTCTACAACTCTCAGGTCATAATTTGCTAAAGGGAAGACAAGACAGGACTCAAGCACAAACTTGGAGGCTAAACTTGAAGCGGGAAGTATAAAGGAACACTTCTTAGTGACTCACTGCCCATGGCTTGCTCAGTTATCTTTCTCATAAAGCCCATCCCAAAGAAGTTACAATCTACCATGTGCTAAGCCCTCACCCATCCATTAGATATCAAGGAACTGCCCTACAGCCTTTGCTACAGGCAAATTTGATGGAACCAATACTTCAAGTGAGTTTGTCACTTTCTAGGTGCATAAAGTTGACAACCAAGATAAGCCACTATTATTGGGTTTCATACATTGCTAAATATACCTACGAGTGTAGAATTGTTTGCTTTTTTAAGGAATTATTATATGCTGGCTTTTCTGTTTTGATGAACAATTTTGGGGGCATATGAAATTATGTATCATGATATTTATTTCTTTAAAGTAAATGTAATTAAATGAAAAATGATGTACAATAAACAAGAAAAATTTCTTATTGAATGTGAAGAAAACCTCAGCCAGGTCATATATAGGAAATAAGAATCTGATCTATTCCGAGGCCTGAAATCTGTGGGCAAGTCATGTGCTCCCCTTTGGCTATGTCCTGAAATTTCAGTCCTTAAGAAGTTAGAATTTCTATAAAGATACAAATATACCACACCACATTTGTTAAACTCTGATGTACCTGAAATACTTTGAAGTGCATAAAAAAAACCATAAAAATAAAAAAAAAACAAGTAATTTACTTTCATTATTTCTTCAAATGAGCAAGCATTGGATTCTAGGACTTTTCATTTTGACAACCATTGCTGTGCTACCTAGATCACAGTCTGTAAGCCACTATAATAAAAAATGTGCACCTTTAAATACAAATATGTATTCTACTCTTGATTGAATAACCAGTTGAACGTAGCATCAATTTGAAGGAATAATTACCATTAAAGTATGAGTTACCACAGCAGTGACCTCTGGATAGGATAAGGTTTATACAATGTGAAGCATGAAATAATGACAAAATCAGCGTCTTTGAAATCTTGTAAACATTGAAATATAACTGTTGAAATAAAAAAGAAATGAGTACTAACTAGAAATAATTAAGACTTAATTTCCTCCATATTCTATTAAGGTTCTCTGAAGAAACAAAACAGATAAAATCTCTCTCTCTCTCTCTCTCTCTCTTTCTCTCTCTCTCTCTCTTTCTCTCTCTCTCTTTTCCCCTTTCTCTCCTTATATATGGAATTTATTATAATGACTTACAGACTAGTCTAATGATGGCTGCTCACAGTGGAAAGTTTAAGAATGCTATAATTGGCCAGGCAGTGGTGGTTCACGCCTTTAATTCCAGCACTTGGGAGGCAGAGGCAGACATATTTCTGAGTTTGAGGTCAGCCTGGTCTACAGATTGAGTTCCAGGACGAGCAGGGCTACACATAGAAACCCTGTTTCAAAAAACCAAAAGCCAACTAACCAAACAAAAAAATGCAATAGTTGTTCAGTTCAAGAGGCTGGATATGTCACAAACATGTTTTGAGAATATATCAGAATTAAGAGGAAATAGGCTATAATACCAGTGAAGATATGCCTAAGAACCAGTATATGACCTTGTCAATGAGAGAGAAGGCAAGTAGGCAAACAGCAAAAGCTTCCTTCTTCCATTCTTAGTATAAAGGCTGCCAGCAAAGGTGCCATCCAGACCAGGGTGCGTCCTTCTAGTGCAAATGATGCAGTTAATGAAAAACACCACATAAATGTGTTCATGTGTTCAGATGCTTGAATTTTTAGTTAAATTGACAACCAAGAATAGACAGCACATATATCAAATTATAAATGATTTCTACAAAGAAGTTCTCTGCTCAGAGTTGAGGATCTGTTGTTCTCAGAGCAGATGAGGATAGGGTGCACTCAGGGCAATTTGACAACAACTTGACTGCTCCACTGAAGACCCAACAGTCTGAAAGCCTCTCGGGTGATCTACTGCAACCAGGGAAACAGATCAGCAGCTTCTCTTCCTCTGTGAAGTGCCCTGTTTGGAAGGCCACACAGTTGGTCTGATACAGTCAGGGCCACAGGCCTACCAGGAAACCTGAAGCAACACAGGGACAAAAGAGGCAGACTCTATACCATCACCCAGACCAACAAACAGCAGGGATATCCAGATGGTGAAAGAAAAGCACAATACCATAAGCAATAGAAGCCAAAAATATGTGGGCATCATCAAAACTCAGTTCTCCTACCGCAGCAAATTCTGAATATAGCAACACACCTGAAAATCAGGAATATCTCTTAAAATTCTATCTCATAAATTTAATAGAGTTCTTTAAGGAGGATATCAATAAATCACTAAAAGAAATACAAGAAAACACAGCTAAAGAGGTGAAGGAATTGAATGAAGCAATCCAAGACCTACAAGTAGAAGTAGAAACAATAAAGAAAACACAAATGGAGGCAAACCTGGAAATGGAAAACCTAGGAAAGTGGTGAGGAATTAGAGATGTAGGTATTACCACTAGAATACAAGAGACAGAAGGAAGAATCTCAGGTGTATAAGATACGGTAGAAAAGATTGACACAACCATCAAAGAAAATTCAAAACATAAAAACTCCTAACCCAAAGCAACCAGGGGAATTCAGGACACAATGAAAAGACCAAATCTAAGATTTATTGGAATAGAGGAGAATGAAGATTCCCAGTTCAAAGGACCTGAAAATGTCTTCAACGAAAATCATAGACGAAAACTTCTTCAAACTAAAGAAAGAGATGGCCATAAAAGTACAAGAAGCCTATAGAACACCAAATAAATGGGACCAGAAAAGAAAATCTTCTCATCATATAACTATCAAAACACTAAATGCACATATCAAAGAAAGAATATTAAAAGCTGCAAGGGAAAAGGCCAAGTAACATGCAAAGATAGACCTATCAGAATTACACCAGACTTTTTAACAGAGACTGTGAAAGCCAGAGGAACCAAGTTAGAGGTCAGGCAGACTCTAACAGAACACAAATGCCAGCCCAGGTTACTATACCCAGCAAAACTCTCAATCAAGATAGATGGAGAAACCAAAATATTCCAGGAAAAAAACAAATTCAAAGAGTATCTATTTACCAACCCAGTCCTACAGAGGATCCTGGAAGGAAAATAACACAAGGAAGATATCTGCACCAAAGAAAGGACAAGATATTAAACGTGTTACAACAAAGTCAAAAGCAGAGAGCCACAAGCACATAAAGCCACCTACAAAAACAAACATATCAGGAACCAACAGTCATCTCTCTTTAATATCTCTCAATATTAATGGACTCAACTCACCTATAAAAAGACATAAGCTTACAGACTGGATATCCAAACAAGATCCAGCATTTTCTTGCATATAAGAAACACACATCAATAACAAAGACAGCCACTATCTCAGCATGAAAGAATGGAAAAAGGTCTCCCAAGAAAATGGTCCTAAGAAACAAGCAGGAGTTACCATTGTATTATCCAATAAAATTGACTTTTAACCAAAAGTTATCAAGAGTGATGAAGAAGGACACTTCATATTCATCAAGGGGGGAATCAACAAGAGAAAGTTTCAATTTTGAACATCTATGTCCCAAATGTGCAAAAGCACCAAAATTCATAAAAGAAACTTTACTAAAATTCAAAACACACATTAACAGAGACACAATAAAACTAAGAAAGATTATGAAGCACATGGATTTAACAGACATATACACAATATTTCACCCTAAAACAAACAAAACAAAACACCTCCTTCTTAGCACCTCATTGTACCTTCTCCATTATTGACAATATGATTAGTCACTAAACAATCCTCAACAGATACAAGAAGATTGAAATAATACCATGCATCCTATCAGATCACTTTAGCCTAAGGCTGGTTTTCAATAAAAACAAAATTTACAGAAAGTGCACATACACATGGAAATTGTATAATTATTTACTCAATGATAACTTGGTCAAAGAAGAAATAAAGGAAGAAACTAAAGCCTTCCTGGAATTTAACGAAAATGTTAACACATCATACCTAAACTAATGGGACTTAATGAAAGCAGTGCTAAGAGGAAAGTCCATAGCACTAAGTCCCCTGGTAAAGAAACTGGAGAGATCTTACACTAACAGCTTAACAGCACAATTGAGAGCTCTAGAGCAAAAACAAGCAAATTCACCCAAGAGGAATACAAGGCAGGAAATAGTCAAACTCAAGGCCAAAATCAACCAAATAGAAACAAAGAAAACAATACAAAGAATCAGCAAAATCAAAAGTTGATTCTTTGAGTCAACACGATAGATAAACTCCTAGCCTAGTTAACAAAAGGGCCAAGAGTTAATATCCAAACTAATAAAATCAAAAATGAAAATGGAGACATAACAACAGAAATGGAGGAAATTAAAAAAACAACAACAACAACATCAGATCTTACTCTAAAAGCCTATACTCAACACAACTGGAAAATCTAGATGAAATGAATCATTTTCTAGACAGATGTCATATGCCAAAGTTAAATCAAGAGCAGGTAAACTAAACAGGCCAATATTACACAAGGAAATAGAAGTCATTAAAACCTCCCAACATAAAAAAGCTCGTGGCCAGATGGATTTAGTGCAAAATTCTACCAGAATTATTCTAATAACCTTCAAAGAAGATGTGATACCTTAAGATTAATTTAGATGTAATTTAGATTAATTAAGATGTAATTTTCCTTAAACTATTCCATAAAATAGAAACATAAGGAATGCTACCTAACTCATTCTATGAAACTACAATTACTCTGATACCTAAAACACACAAGGACCCAACAATTTTTAAAAGAGAACTTCAGAACAATCTCCTTTATGAATATTGATGCAAAAATACTCAATAAAGTTCTTGCAAACTGAATCCAAGAACACATCAAAACCACCATTCAATGATCAAGTAGGCTTCATCCCAGGGATGCAAGGTTGGTTTAATATATGAAAATCCATAAATGTAATCCACTATATAAACAAACTCAAAGAAAAAAATCATATGATCATCTCCTGAGATGCAGAAAAAGCATTTGACAAAATACAACACCCTTTCATTTTAAAAGTAGTGGAGAGATCAGGAATTCAAGGCTCATGCCTAAGCATAACAGAAATTTATTGCAAGCAAACAGCCAATATCAAATTAAATAGAGACATATTTGAAACAATCCTATTGAAGTCATGGACAAGATAAGGATTCCAATCTCCCTATATCTATTCAGTATATTACTTAATAATATAGTACAATAAGACAACAAAAAGAGATCAAGGGAATACAAATTAGTAAAGAAGAAATAAAGGTATCACTATTTGCACATGATATGATAGTATGCATAAGCAAACCCAGAAATTCTACCAGAGAACTTCTCCAGCTGATAAACAACTCCAACAAACAAGCTGGATACAAAATTAACTCATAAATCAGTAGCCTTCCTTTAAACAAAGGATATACAGGCTAAGAAATAAATTAGGGAAACAATTCCCTTCACAATAGCCACAAATAGTATAAAATATCATGAGGTAAGTCTAATCAAACAAGTAAAAGACATGTATGACAATAACGTCAAGTCTCTCAATAAACAAATCTAAGAAGATATCAGAAAATGGAGAGACTCCCTTGCTCATGGATTAGCAGAATTAATATAGTAAAAATGTCCACCTTAGCAAAGCCATCTATAGATTCAATGCAATCCCCTTCAAAATCCCAATACAATTCTTCAAAGACATGGAAAGAGCAACTCTCAAATTCATTTGGAAATGCAAAAAACCCAGAATAACAACAACAACAACAAATCTTGACAATAGAAAAACAGCTGGTGGAATCACCATCCCTGATCTCACACTTTACTACAGAGAAATAGTGGTATAAACTGCATGGTATTAATATAGAGACAGGCACTTTGGTCGGTGTAGTAGAATTGAAGACCCTGAAATGATACCACACACTTATGGTCACTTGATCTTTGACAATGATGACAAAAATATACAGTGGGGAACAAAGAAAGCATCTTCAATAAATGGTGCCATTCTAACTGGCTGTCTGTATGTAGAAGAATGAAAATAAATCCACATTTGTCACCTTGTACAAAGCTCAAGTCCAGGTGGATCAAGGACCTCAACATAAAACCAGATACACTGAATCTAATAGAAGAGAAAGTGGGAAAGTACCTTGAACTCATTGGAACAGGGACAATTATACTAAACAGAACTCCAATGGCTCATGCTTTAAGATCAAGAATTGATAAATGAGACCTCATGAAACTGGGAAGATTCTGTAAGGCAAAGGACATAGTCAACAAGACAAATCGGCAACCTACAGACTGGGAAAAAAACTTCATTAACTCTATATCCGATAGAGGGCTAATATCCAAAATATATAAAGATATCAAGAAACTAATCACCAAAAAAAAACCAAACAACCTAATCCAAAAATGAAATATACAACTAAATCAAGAATTCACAACTGAAGACGCAACAAGCAGCTGAAAGAGTCAGATGCAGGTATTTGTACCCAACAAATGGACAGAAGCAGCTGACCCCTGTCATTGAATTAGGGAGGGCTGATAAAAACTAAGAAGAAGGGCGATCCTGTAGGTGGACCAGCAGTCTCAATTAATCTGAACCCTGAGATGTCTCAAACACTGGACCACCAAACACATAGCATACACCAGCTAATATGAGGCCGCCAACACACATACAGTAGAGGACTTCTGGGTCTGTGTTCATTCAGAGATGATGTACCTAACCCTTAAGGGACTGGAAGCCCTAGGGAGTTTAGAGGTCAGGTGGGGTCAAGGATGGGGACATCCATGTGGAGACAGGGGCTGGGTGGGAAGAAGGTATGGCATGTGGAATAGTTGGAGAGTGGATGGAAGGGTGGATAAAATATAGAGTGAGGAAAATAAATTAATTTAAAAAAATTTTAAAAAGTTCTCTGCTCAGTCCTGAAAATTTAATTCTAGTATTTTAAATAGTTTTTAGAGCAAAATAATGTCTTAAACCCCTTGTGCAAATAAATGAAATAATAATATTTGTATTTCTTTTGGTAAAGAGAAATATAATATTGTTTATTAATCCACTTTGCCCGTATTTTAAATGGGGTTTATACCATATTTCATTAAGAAAAGTTAGCATTATTTTTGCTGCAAAAATGCAGAGAAAAGACTTCTATCAGCTTGAAACTATGTAGGATAGGAGGATAAAGGTGAAAAGTGAATAATGTCTAATATCATAAATTTCACTGAGAAAATACAGAGCATGCAGTTTCTTGGTAATAAGTCAATGAATTTCAGAACATGTCCAGTTGCATATGAGCAAACATTTAAAAACTATTCCTAAAATCAGACACGAATCACAGTTCTACATGTGCACTTTGAAGTGCCCCATTTAAACTTGATCAGCTTCTCCCATTATATGATAGATATCTCTTTTGCTACATAATGAATTACCACATATTTGGTAGTTTAAAGCCAGATCATTTCCTGGCTATTTTTTGGTGTCAGTGTGATAGTATAAGTTGTTTAGGGTGTTTGCTTAGGGTCTAAACAGGTTGATAACACAGTTAATGGGCTATAAGTTTATCTGGGACTTCATATACAATATCAGAGCAACAATCCCCATTCTTTATGGTACTTAGGTGCCAGACTTTGGTGACATTTAGATGTGAGAAAGTCCTCTGTCCTCAGGCTCTTGTTTTCCTTCTCTTGTGTAGTCTAGAAGACTGTCTTAGTTAGGGTTTTACTGTTGTGAACAGATACCATGACCAAGGCAAGTCTTATAAAGAACAATATTTAATAGAGGCTGGCATACAGGTTCAGAGTTTCAGTCCATTATCATCAAGGCCACAGCATGACAGCATCCAGGTAGGCATGGTGTAGGAGAAGTTGAGCATTCTACATCTTCATCTGAAGGCTGCTAGCAGAATACTGGCTTCTAGTCAGCTAGGATGAGGGTCTTAAAGCCCACATCCACAATGACACACCTACTCTAGGGGGGCCACACCTACTCCAACAAGGCCACAACTTCTAATAGTACCATTCCCTGGGCTGAGCATATACAAACCATAACAAGGGACATTTGCTTCTTCTAGGCTAAGAGGAGACTGTAAACTCCTAATTGATTAAATCAAAGAAAATTGGTGTGGGGATTAATTACATCTACTCCTTTCCCTGTGATGTCACACACACTTGAAGTAAAAACCTAAGGAATTTTTGAATGTCACACACAGTCATCAGGAGATTTTCATTACATGCATCTGTCAGCAGATGGAAATCCTTGGGTTTACATTGCACTTCTAAGACTACACTTTTCTTATGGAAGCTACTTAAGTTCTTTTTTTTTTAACTTGCTTTCTGAGAAAATCTGATTTGCAGGACTGAATATGGAGATTGCCAAAGCATGCTAAGGGGTGAGTATCACTGATAGTCAGCCTCCATTACTTACAGACGGTCTCGCAGCATGTTGACAATATAAATTGGTGACAGACAGAAGGTAAAACAAATGACATACAATTAGACACCTATGCGCTATGGAGTTTTATAAGACATTTAAGCCTGTTTTTCATTTTCAGCTGGTTTAATATACAAAATTTGAAAATTGAAATTACATGCAAGATGTATCTGAAAGCTTCATGAATTCTTTTTTGAATTAGATATTTCCTTTGTTTACATTTCAAATTATTTCCCCTTTCCTGGTTACAGCTCTGAAAAAAAAAAACCAAAACAAAACAACAAAAAAAAAACTATTCCTCCCCTCTCCCCGTGTTCACCAACCCAGCCTTTTCTACTTCCTGGCTCTAGCATTTCCCTACACTAGAATCATAGAGCCTTCACAGGACAAAGGGCCTCTCCTCCCACTGATGACTCACTAGGCCATCCTCTGCTACATATGCAGCTGGTGACATGAGTCCCACCATGTGTATTCTTTGGTTGGTGGTTTAGTCCCTGGGAGCTCTGGGGGTACTAGTTAGTTCATATTGGTCCTCCTAAGGGGCTGCAAACTCCTTCAGCTCCTTGGATTCTTTCTCTAGTTCCTTCACTGGGGACCCTGTGCTCAGTCCAATGGATTGCTATGAGCAATTAAGCTTCTAAGAAAGAATAAAGATATAGCTGGGTCCTCTGGTAGTACTATGTCCAATTTCCAGAGGAACCACCAAACAGATTTCCAGAGAGGTTGTACCAGCTTGCAATCACACCAGCAGTGAAGAAATGTTCCTCTTTCTCTACAACCTCTTCAGCATCTGCTGTCACCTGAGTTTTTTTTTTTTTTTCCTAGCCATTCTGACTGGTGTGAGGTGGAATCTCAGGGTTGTTTTGATTTGCATTTCCCTGATGAATAAGGATATTGAACATTTTTTTAGGTGCTTCTCAGGCATTCAGTATTACTCGATTGAGAATTCTTTGTTTAGCTCTGTACTCCATTTTTAATAGGGTTATTTGGTTCTCTGGAGTCTAACTTCTTGAGTCTTTATATATATTGGCTATTAGCCCTCTACCAGATATAGGATTGGTAAAGATCTTTTCTCAATTTGTTGGTTGTCCTTTTGACCTATTGACAGTGTATTTTGCCTTACAGAAGCTTTGCAATTTTATGATGTCCCATTTGTCAATTCTTGATCTTAAAGCATAAGCTATTGGTGTTCTGTTCAGGAAAATTTCCCCTTTGCCTATGTGCTCAAGGCTCTTCCCCACTTTCTTTTTTATTAGTTTCAGTGTACCTGGTTTTATGTGGAGGTCCTTAATCCACTTGGAATCGAGCTTTGTACAAGGAGATAAGAATGGATCGATTTGCATTCTTCTACATGCTAACTGTCAGTTGAACCAGCACCATTTGTTGAAAATGCTGCCTTTGTTTCACTGTATGGTTTTAGCTTCTTTGTCAAAGATCAAGTAACCATAGGTTTGTGGGTTCATTTCTAGGTCTTCATTTCTATTCCATTGATCTACCTGCCTCTCACTGTACCAATACCATGAAGGGTTTTTTTTGTTTTGTTTTTGTTTTTGTTTATCACAATGCTCTGTAGTACACTGTAAGGTTCATGATGGTGTTTCCTCCAGAGGTTCCTTTATTTTTGAGAATAGTTTTGGCTATCCTGGGTTTTTTGTTATTCCAGATGAATTTGCAAATTGCTCTTTCTAAGTCTGAAGAATTGAGTTGGAATTTTGATGGGGATTGCATTGGATCTGTAGATGGCTTTTGGCAAGAAGGCCATTTTTACTATATTAATCCTGCCAATCCACGAGCATGGGAGATCTTTCCATCTTCTAAGATCTTCTTCAATTTCCTTCTTCAGAGACTTAAAGTTCCTGTCAAACATATCTTTTACTTGCTTAGTTAGAGTCACACCAAGGTATTTTATATTATCTGTGACTATTGTCAAGGGTCCCTAATTTCTTAGAGCAAGGCCACTGATTTGCTTGAGTTTATTTTATATCCAGCTACTTTGCTGAAGTTGTTTTTCGTGTTTAGGAGCTCTCTGGTGGAATCTTTGGGATCACTTAAGTATACTATCATATTATCAGCAAGAAGATGCTCCAACATGTAATAAGGACACATGTTCCACTATGTTCATAGCAGCCTTTTTATAATAGCCAGAAACTGGAAACAACCCAGATGTCCCTGAACAGAGGAATGGTTACAGAAAATGTGGTACATATACACAATGGACTACTTCTCAGCTATTAAAAACAATGAATCTATAAAATTCTTGGGGAAATGGATGGATCTGGAGAATATCATTCTATGTGAGGTAACCCAATCACAAAAGAACACACATGGTATATACTCTCTGATAAGTGGATGTTTGCCCAGAAAATCAGAATACACAAAGTACAATCCACAAACCAAGAGAAACTCAAGAAGAAGGAAGACCAAAATGTGGACACTTCATTCCTTCATAAAGAGGGGGAACAAAATACCCATGGAAGGCATTGTAGAGACTAACTATGGAGCAAAGACTAAAGGAAGGACAATCCAGAGACTGTTCCACCTGGAAATCCTTTCCATATTTAATCATCAAATCCAGACACTATTATGGATGCCAGCAAGTGCTGGCTGACAGGAAACTGATATAACTGTCTCCTAAGAGGTTCTGACAGTACCTGACTAATATAGAAGTAGAGGTTCACAGCCATCCATTGGAATGAGTACAAAGTCCCCAATGAAGGAGCGAGAGAAAGGACCCAAGGAGCTGAAGGACTTGCAGCCCCTTAGGATGAACAACAATATGAATTAACTAGTACCCTCAGAGCTCTCAGGGACTAAACCACCAACCAAAGAGTACACATGGTGGGACTAATGGGTCCAGCAGCATATGAATAGCAGAGGATGTCCAAGTTGGTCATCAATGGGAAGAGAGGCCCTTGGCCCTGTGAAGGTTCTATGCCCCAATATAGGGGAATGCCAGGGCCAGTAGGCAGGAAAGGGTGGGTGGTGAGCAGGGGGAGGGTGGAAGGAACAGGGGTTTGTTTTTTGTTTTTGTTTTTGTTTATTTTATTTATTTTTTCTTTTTTTTTGGAGGGGAATCTTGGAAACGAGATATTGTATGACATGTAAAGAAAGAACACATCTAGTAAAAAAAGAAAGAAAGAAAAAAGATAATACATATATGTGTCCCTGTGTGTATATGTGTGTGTGTGTATGTATTTATGTATTTAGTTTTTATCCTAATATCTGACCCTTCCTTCCTACCACAGCTGCTTTTCTGATTACACCCTTTTCTCCTCTGAGCTGTGTAGCCTCCTTAGATTTATCTCAACTACAGAGGAAACCGAGCTTGGACAACTATCATGATGGGGATTCTTAGAAAGTATGTGAATCTACTGTGCATTGTGAGATGGCCATGAGCTTTAGTTGCTGTGCTACAGTTAGATCTAACATGTTTCCTAGATCCTGTATTGCTAGCTAGTTCTCCAATTGATAACGCCTTGATGTACTTAGAGCATTAGAAAGTGAATACAATGGGAAGTACATAATAGAGAACATGCTCTTACTGGGAGTGGTTGATCCCTGAACTACACTTTCTATCCCTTTCTCTCCTTACCATCTCTCTTGCTTCCCTCATTTCCATTTTCTGGCTACAATAAGGGAACTGCTTCTTCTAGCAAATGATCCTAACATCATGATGGTGAGCTGACCTTGGGCTCAAATATATGACATCATGAATCTAACAAAATACTCTTGCTTTAAGTTTATATCCTTCAGTAAGCAGTAGTTTTCAACCTGTGGGATAGGACCTCTTTGGGGTGTCCAATGACACCTTTGCACAGAGTTTGTATATCAGGTATCCTGCATATCAGAGATTTACATTATATTTCATAGCTACTAAAATTACAACTGGGAAAAAAACAATGAAATAACTTTAAGGTAGGGTCACCACAACCTGAGAAACTATATTAAAAGGTCATAATTTAGAAAGGTTGAGAATCATTAACCTAGAGAAAGGAAAATATGTCATCCTTAGAAGCTCTATGCAGATGAAAAAGACTTCACTTACAAGAAACAATGTAAATAGATATTCCTAGTCCTAATACTAGATAATTTACTTCAGGCTCTCCCATAGTGGCAGTATATACATTCAGGCACAAGAATTATTTGCCTTCTAAACTTCATAAACAATGATGCATTTCCAATGAAAATGTAAAGATTGTTGCACTCAGGGTAGAAATTAATATCATATCTGGCTTAAAACATAAGTAAATTTTCATTGAAATATTTTGATGTTCTGTGATATCTCATTGTATGCTGAACTTCTTTTTCTTTCTCTCACCTCACTGTCTCACCTGGATCACCTCCTTCCAACCCACACCCCCTGAAATCCTCTCCAACCTGCTTCAACTTTGTCTACCATCAAAGGTCATTACAAATGCTACATTGTACCTGAAGCCTTCTTCCTTTTCTCATGGATACTTTCCTGCGTTGACCACATTATCTTTTATTATACTTTTAAATGTCACTCCTGACCTAAAACTTGTTCAACACTTAGGCTATTTTTTGCTTAATAATGACTGCCTTGAAAATAATCCTTACTAATTTCATTATGCATTTTCTCATGAATGTACAAAGTAGAAATGATAATAATCTAATTAGTATCGGGAAACATCTACAGTTAACTTAGTTGGTATTAGAATTATTTCATTGTTAATTGAATTTGGGGAAACACAATCACACATCAAAATCCCCAATACTCTGACTATTACCATCTTTCTATCTGCTTTATACAATGTTGCTTGAGCCTTGGAAGTAGGAGTGCTTTATTGATGTATCCATTTTCATAACATCAGTATTTTGATCAGTCACAGTTTTCTGAAATTATCTTCATCTGTTACAAAAGGAAATTTCCTTAAAGAGGAGGGAAGATTACATTTATCTGTGGATATAAGAGTATCTATTTAGATTATTGTTGGGAATTGGATTATTCTAGTTTATTAAAGTGCTAGTCATATATGAAGTCACTATGCAATTTTGAAAGAAGAGTCCGTTAGCTATAATTGACTAGACTACCTCCTATATTAAAAACTAGTTTTCCTAGTACCAGAAGGGATCTGTTTTTGTTGTTGTTGTTGCTTTAATGATGTTCAGATTTTTTAATTTGCACATACTTCTGTTACTGATATGATTAGGTCTCTATGGATATAGAGAGGTAACTACAAAGTAGATCCTTTAAAGTAGGTCCTTTAAAGTGTAAAACCATATATTCATACCCTGTATGTCACAAAGTTGGTAGATTATCATCACTCGGTTACAATAATAGGAGTGACCAATAGATTTTCTCATCTTTAAAGCAGAGATGACAATGAAGACACACAAATTCTAAAACACAAGTCCACAACTCTTTTTCTATACAGCGACTTTGAGAAAACAAGCATACATGAGAGAAAGGCAATATGCAAAGATTTTCATAGCAACAATAGCAGGTTTCAGGAATGCACCTAATACAATATAGTTTCCTCTTCTTGTTTTTATTGTACTTCATTCCTTCCTTACAACAGCAAATTGTATCCTCTGAGGATCTGAGGCGGTATGCATGCGTGAGTGCTGGTGTCCACAGAGACCAGAAGAGTGTGTTAGATCTCTCATACCTGGGATTTTTGGCAATTTTCAGCCACCTGACATGGATGCCAGGAATCAATCTCTGCTCTCCAAGGAAAGCAGCAGGTACTCTTAGCAAGTTATTCATATCTCCAGCCTATGAGTAGGCAATTTTATCTTAAGATTACCAAATTTCAATTGGGTATTAAAGAACACATTTGTAGCCTAAATATTCCAGAAAGTAAGACAACAGGATTATGAGTTTGTGGCCATCTTGGGCTACATAACAAAAACCTGTATAAAAAAAAAAAAAACCAAATAAGCAGACACAAAAAGGAAGGACTTTGCAGACTGCAATAGTACACTATTCCAATGTTTCTATTTTAAAATGACTGAATTTATTGTTTGGTTTGTTTCCCATATGAGCCAACTGTTTTCAATAGCTATCTGACTACTGTCTAACAATACTCTCTATAGTCTGAAGCATTTGCACTGATTTTTTAAAGTTCTTAGTTAAGAAAATATTGTTCTGCATTTACAGCTGTCAACATGTAATTGGCTGAAGCCCACAGTTTGTCTTTTAAAAGTCACTTTTTAAGGTTTGGCTGACTTTCCAAGCACAAAAACCTGTGAGGGCCATGCGGAGATAAATTAACCTTACAATGACATACCAATTAAATATTATGCACTAGCCACTAAGATTCATCTTAATGTCTTCCCATTGAAAAAAAATCAGTGACCATTGTAATTGTAGATGAGAAGGCAGAGTCAATAATGATTAAGTTCTTGTCTTTGAAATTAAGTTTGCAAATTAGTTACATGAAATGCTCTGGTGTATTTTTATTGCATATTGCACTGTGTTATGTAAGGACATTTTCACTCAAAGGCTGTATTGTAGGTTGAACACATTCTCACTGTTCTGTACTCCTTTCTTTTACCACATTCTACTCCTCATTAGTCTACATAGTTTCCATACACAAATTTGTTTCTATATTCAAATCATATAAGCATACATGTATGTATAAGTAAAATCTAAGGACCATGAAGGAGATGAAGTACATTATTTTTATAAGACTCCATTTAATATATTTAATGATTATCTCCAGCTGCTTCAACTTTTCTTTTTTTATTATTTTTTTATTATATACATGTATATGTATATATATATACATACATATATATATATATATATATTTGCATTTCATTTGTTCTCCACTTTCTTGGTTTCCCTTCTGAAAAAAAAAAACTTATTCCCTCCCCCCTCCCTTTGCTCACCAACCCACCCTCTCCTGCATCCTGACCCTGGGATTCCCCTACACTGAGGCATAGAGCCTTCACAGGACCAAGTGTCTCTCCTTCTATGGATGATTGCCAAGGCCAAGGCCATTCTCTGCTACATATGCAGCTGGAGACATGAGTCCCACCATATGTACTCTTTGGTTGATGGTTTAGTCCCTGGGAGCTCTGGGGGATACTGGTTAGTTTATATTGTTGTTTTTCCTATGGGGCTACAAACCCCTTCAGCAACTTGGGTCCTTTTTCTAGTTCCTTCTTTGGGGACTCTGTTCTCAGTCCAATAGATGTCTGTGAGCCTCCAGTTCTGTATTAGTGGGGCACTGGCAGAGCTCCAACTTTTCTATTGGAAAATATCTATTATCTGTCTATTCCATGTTCTTCTTCATTCATCCATATCTTAATGAAACTTAAGTGGTTTTTACATGTAAATCTCTTGTGAAGTGTGCTGCAATGTAAATAGCCATGGAAGTATTTCTGTGGTATGTTTTATCAAGAATTAAATAAATACCCATGGGAGAAATAGCTGGTTTATACAATAGAAAATTTCAGATTTTATTGTTTTTGCTGTTGCTCTCACATTTATTTATCTTATATCTACTATCTACTATCTATCTATCTATCTATCTATCTATCTATCTATCTATCTATCTATCTGCCTATCTATCTGTCTATCTATCAATCCATCTATCATCTATCCATCTATCATCTATCCATCATCAATCTATTTACCTATCATTTATCTATCTATCCATCTACAGATGCATTTATCTACAAAAGTAGTGAGAATCTTTTGTAAAATAATTATTGGGACTCAGACAGCACCATTCTGCATGTGAAATCATGACTATTGTGATTTCATGATAAAATCTATGCAGAAAAAAGCTATCCAAAATTCCAGCATAGGTGGGGAAGAGGACTAGGAATTGCCTGTCTATCAGAGAAGTGATTGTCAATTGATAGCCAATGGGGAAAGCACAATGGGTTTTCTGGAGTTACAAGGTCCCTTGCAGCACCTCACAGATAAGTGGACAATCTAACAACCATGAACTTATGGAACAAAGGAATAAAGAGGGCTCAATGAGTTAAAATGGACAGACAAACAAAATATATGGAGTGGATAGGGAAAGAAGTGATTGTGAAAGCAAAAAATTAGAGAGGAATAAATGGTGGAGGGTTTGATTATAGTATATCATGTATTTGTTTAAAATTCTCAAGCAAAAACAAAGTAGAAAATTGTAGGATGCCGTCCCGCAGCTCCTACTTGCGTGGGGTTCCACGAACCGAGGATTTGGAAACCTG
>NW_022196896.1:57674229-57699718 GCF_008632895.1 Mastomys coucha | reverse complement strand
CCAGCGAGCTAAGTCTCTGGTTTCGGTTTTGAGTTCTTCCATGAACACAGCAGGGCCACCACAGAAAATAAAATCAGAGGAAACAAAAATAAAAATAAAATTGACTATAAAATTTAATCATATAAAAAGATTGTATGCCACTAGCACCCAGCAGTTTTGACTTTATTTTAGGTTGAAGTAGAGTAGCTACTGATAAAGCTGCTGTGCTGTAAAATTAATACCATTGATGAGAGATTTTAAGATATGAAATCAAATACCTATATTGATGTGAGGATGCAGTCAGGTCCTGCAATCAATGCTGACAAAAATCAATAGCTACCACAAGACTCTTTTAAGAGATCTTGGCGAAAAACCTATTTTCTTCCTTCATCTACCTCCTAGGATTTCTTCTCGTGGCACATGTTTCATAACTTACTCTTCCTTCAAATTTAACTAAACAATCTATCATTATTCAGTATTGCAAATCCCTTCTGTGCCCTCAAATGTGTCTGCCTTCTTCTGCCTGTGATGACTATGATTATGGTCAAATCTAACAGACTAATTTTAAATTTTATTATGTCCTAGAAGAATAACTTACAATCATCTGAAAAGTCCATTAAATATTTTTTTATTAACTCTATTGTTAGTTGTCCTTCAAATTAAAAACTGTTACATCCTTACATTTTATTTGATTCTAAATGTATGTTTAAAATATTTTTAGAGATTTTCTTCTATTTAGGCAACATTGCCTTACTATGTGTCTATATATTTAGCCCTGATTAATGAATCTATATTATAAAGGATTCCCTTGCTCCAAATAATTGTTACTTAGCACAGCTGCAGTTACTTTTTGTAAAGGAAAGAGAGTATTGAATTCTCCTGTGGAAGGCTTAGCTGCTCTGTTCTTTAACTACACTGTCACCAGTAACTTCATGGGGTTATATTTTTCATAATTGTTTTATTACACTACCAAAACAAAATATATTGTTAACTTCTGACACCCATGTACTCTAGGACACAATACACTGCAATTTGACTAACAGTCTTCATACCTTTGCCAGTTCATCTTGCAGAACTACTTTCTGTTAGCTCTTTGGAACACTTCAAGAACTTAGATTATTAATCACCGATGTTTTCCCTTCGTGCAATAAGGAAGATATGGTGACTAATCTTTTGCATTTCCACAGTTCCTTCATATTTTATTTATATTGTTTGCTGTGTGCCCTTAGTTTAAAAATAACAGCTCTATCCCCTGTACATTTTAATCTGTGGGACGTGTTGTGTGTAGTTCCTTTTTCTGCCCCTTGAGCCTGGAACTTGCAAGAAAAAGACACAGCACAAATGTATTTCCCTCATTTAGATGAATGAGGCCTTCAGCAGCAAGTATAAATGAAAACCACAACAATCATGTAAATAATGAATTCTTTCCCCTCCACTATTTCCACTTTACCTTATGCTATATCTCTGACTCAAAATATCCCTTGCTCTAACATGAAATTTGCTTGTATTTCTGCTATAGAATGTGGTATGTCTCACTCCTTAGTCCTATCAGAGACAGCCAAAATACATAGGGAATGTGTATTTAATCCCACAATTGCTTGACTGGAATTTGCAACTTCCCAGTGAAGAGCATGACAAAGCTTTCCATTATTTACATTATTTGATGTTGAAAATTGAAAACTGTATTATTCCCTGTCACTGCAAAATAAGCCTAATAAGTAAATGCTATTAACTTTAAAGAATTATATTGTTAAAGCAAATACAGTTATTGTATCACAATATATTTAGATATATTGCTATTCTCCTATTAAGAACAGAAATATGCTTATTACTTCCTTTGATTTAAAAATTCTATATCTTCAATCACAGTATCTCATATATATATATATATTATTTTTATACAGGATTCTACTTTATGGAGATTTGAATCAGTACATTTTATTTCAGAAAGTAAATTAAACATATTAATAAAACTACATATTTTGATTTTCCCAACTGTATTGTCCTAAAGTTAAGTAGCTTGGTCAGTGTTTGTTTTGTTGCTTATGCTGTTTAGCATCTTGGTCTATTGTGGAAACTGTGCTGTATCACTTAGAGCCCCTTCATAGATGGTGTTTAACCCCAGATGTAAGGTATACTATTAATGAATTATACCCTTCTTTGGAAACTGTCTTGTCCAGTGTTATGTAACCCATTACAATCTCCAGTTCATATTCACTTATTTTTTTGTGAAAATCTTAACCTCAAGATATCAGTGAAAGTCAAATATAACAGTCATTGCTACCTACAATCACACTGTAGTCCACGAGTTTTCAGTACATTTACCTTTTGCTTTCAGTAGAAGAATTGTAGAAGAATATTTAGGAAAGATTTCTATCTTATTAGAAAGGTTTCTAAGGAGATTTGTTAAACATAGTAAAGGCAGAAAAGTGGTCTGCGACACGAGCTATACAGTCATCATGTGTAGCGTTACTGCTGGCTCTTCTTTCCAGAAGGAAAACATTGTCACAAGTTAATGATGATATGTGGGTAATCCAAGATGTGATCAACTCATGTACCTATTAAAAGAGTAACCACCCTGGGAACACCTAAACCATTCTTTCTTCTGTGAACTTTACACTGATAAATACAAGAGATAGAGAATGCTTTAAAATTGCACTTATTTTTGGAAAGTATAGTGAAAGCACAAATTATGATTAAATAATCAGAAATATTATCTCTAAATATTATACATATATCTTAAGATATATTATCTATATATGATCTGTTTATCAATATATAAATTAAAATATATAATATATATTACATATATATGATATATATATATACACACACACAAATATAATCTTAGTTACTGTTCAGTTGCTGTGTGGTATCTCTATGATCAAGACAACTCTTATAAAATAAGACTTAACTGTGGACTCATTTATAGTTTAAGAATGTTAGTTTATGATCATCAGGCATAAAGCAGATAGGCATGATACTGAAGCAGTAGCAGAGAGGTTTATATCTGATATCTGAATCATGGGCTACAACAATAGAAAGAGACAGATATAGGTGTGTGTTTGTGTGTGTGTGTGTGTGTGTGTGTGTGTGTATGTGTGTATGTGTGTGAGAGAGAGAGAGAGAAAGACAGAGAGAGAGAGCAAGAGAGAGAGAGAGAGAGAGAGAGAAAGAGAGAGAGAGAGACATACTAGGCTTTTCATGGATTTTGAACTTTCAAATCCCACATCCAGCAATACAAATCCACCCAAAAGACTGCAAGTCCTCATATAAGACACACCTCCTAATTCTGTACAAGCTGATCTACTAAGCGGTAACTTAAGTTTTAAATATATGAGCCTATTAGTATCACTCTCATTTAAATGACCATGTTCAACTCCCTGGAAGCCATTGGATTCTAAACAATTCACACTGTAAAATGTATTTAGATCAACTTCAAAAGTCTCCATAATCTTTGATAGTTTCAAGGTTGCTTCAAAGATTATGTCTCCTTTAGTCTCAAGGCAATCTTTTAATTGGTTTCCCATTTACAAGCAAGAACAAAGAGCAAATCACATATTTCAAATATAAATTACACTGTGTGTGTGTGTGTGTGTGTGTGTGTGTGTGTGTGTGTGTATCACAGGAGTTTCAAAAGCCTATACAATGCCAAGTCTCTGTCTCTCTCACTTTCTCTCTCTCTCACACACACAAAAACTCACACATACTTTCTCTTTTTCTCCCATGCTCTGTCACATGTAGATGCAACTATCTCTCTCTGTCTCTGTTGCCTGTGAATCATATATACATCTCTCAGCTACTCCTTTAGCACCATGCTTGTCTACTTTCCCCCATGCTTTCCTCCATTTTGTGCTTATGGGTATGTGTGCATGTGTGCACGTGCATATAACTATATATATAACTATAGGCACATGCACACACACACACAACTATTCCATAAGAGAAGCAAGGGAATAGTAAGGAAATAACTGAACAAAGCAAAGATGGAAACCCAGAAAGGAAAACTCCAAATATTGTATCACCAAATGTGATGTCAAATGGTTCTTGTCTTTCCTTCACTTAATTGGTTCTGTTAAAACTTCCACATGTAGGTTTACTAAATGCCTTATCCACTGTCATGATAGTCCCACAGTATTGTTTCTGACAAAGGCACTGACTTCATAGCCAGAGAAGTGCAAAAATTGGCTCATGGTCATATGATACACTGGTCTTACCAAGTTCCTCAATATCTTGAAGCAGATTTCCTGCTAGAGTGATGGGATATTGTTTTTATGGAACAGTTATGTTAACAATTAGGTGGCAGGATCCTAAAGGAAGGAATAGTTCTCTAGAAGAGGGTATGTGCTTTGAATCAGTGTCCAATGTATGTTCTGTTTTCTCTTATAGCCAATATCCATAGGTTCAGGAATCAAATAATGGAATGGAAATAATGGACTCCCTCCATATTCCAGTTAATCCACTAGGAAATTGTTTTCTTCTTGATTCTGTGAGCATAAGTTCTTCTGGCCCAGAAGTTTTGGTTCCAGGGTTAGAGTGTTCCTGCCAGGAGACACAGCAAGCATTCTAATGAACTGGAAGCTCAGACTTTCACTGGTTACTTCAGGTTCTTGATACCAATTAACCAAACAGGTTAAGAAAGGGATAATAGGCCAGGAAGTAGTGGCACACGCCTTTAATCCCAGCACTTGGGAGGCAGAGGCAGGTCGATTTCTTAGTTCAAGGCCAGCCTGGTCTATAGAGGAAGTTCTAGGACAGCCAGGGCAATACAGTTTCTCCCTGTCTCAGAAAAAAGAAAAGAAAAAAAAAAGAAAAAGAAAAAGAAAAAGAAAAAGAAAGGGATAATAGTATTAGGAGGGGTGCTTGATCTTGACTACCAAGGGGAGTATTGCTTCTCAACAATAGATTCGAGGAAGATTATGTCTGGAGCACAGGATATTCCTTCCTGTGTCTCTTCATGTCATATTCTGTGATTAAAGTAAATAATAAACTACAACAGTGTTATCTGGGCAGATTGCAAAGAGCAAAATCTCATTAGGAATAGAGGTATGGAACTTTCCTCTGGGAAAAGAAAAAGACCCGCTGAACTGCTTGTTAAGAAGGGTAGAGATACAGAATGAGGTGTTGTATATGCTAGTTATAAATACCAATTTAAGGTCACATATACCAGTAGTAGAAATGAGAATTATAATCAACATGAGTGTCTCTGTCACATTTTGTTAAAAATGTGTTTGTTTATATACTCAAGTTTTAATTTCTCAATTTCTTTATCATGTAACATAACATCATTATGGTTATATTTTCAGTTTTGAGAAAATAATATCTATTAAAGAATACCTCCACCTATTCTAAAAGACATAATGCATTTGTGGCTGGACATGGGAGAGTATATCACATTAGGCATAATTGTGAATTGGTTATTGTTTATATTTGGAAATTAAACATGACCTAAGGAGGTAAGATATTTGATAACTTGAAAAGGGGTAGACTTGTTACGGCTATTCTTAGTTGTAAACTTGACTACATCCTGGATTAATTAAAGTACAAGTATACCTGTGAGGAATCACTCTTAATTGAATTATATGAAGTGGGAAGAGTCAACCTACGTCCAGGTCTTTTGAAATGGAAACATCAACCTTACATGTGAGTCACAACTTCTGGTATGATCTTATACAAAAGACATGGCATAAGGAAATGACGACTATTTGCTTGCTTGCTTTCAGTCACTGGCAAATTCATTCCTTCACTGATGTTAGACTCTACTTCTTCAGCATTCAGATATATACTAAAGATGTGCAGAGATATCCAGCCTTGTGGACTAAACAACTACTAGAATCTTGAACTTTGTATAAATAGATGGCTATTCTTGCCATAGTTGCATTTTAACCTGAAATGGGTTGGGCTGATGCTGCTTGTTTTCTAATGCTAAATACTGGCTCTCAGTATCTAGTTGCCTCAGTAGCAGATTCTCACATACACCAAGTGATGCTGTGTAAACCTTGCTCCCAATTTAATTCATCAATAAAAGGCTATAGCCTGTGGTTGGGCAATAGAGGAGAAAAGTGGGATGTGAAGATTGAATGAGAGGGTTTGCAGGTTCAGAGAAGAGAGAAAAAAAAGGAAAGAGAGGTGGAGGAGGCTTCCATGAGAGGAGATGGACCATGGGAACAGCAAATAAGAAGAGGCATTATGATTGGGAAATAAGTCTCCAAACCTGCCCAATCTAAGCTTTTGGCCTTTAATAAAATTTCTGCATTCTTAGTCTATTTTAGAGGTTAGATAAGATGTTTAATTTCATTTACAATAACCTGCAAGGTACCAATCCAATGAAAATATACATGTCTACATATTCTATGCTACAAATGTTCTTTAATATATGAGTCTTTCAAAAAGTTAGTTGACTTAATTTATGATTGAATAATATAATAATTGAGGTTTAGTCTTGTCATCTATTTTAATGCCAAGTGCGGGCTCCTAAGACCTGGCTGGAGTCTTCACACAGACCCACGTGACACTATGTGAACCTGCCCCCAAATTATTTCTGATTGGTAAATAAAGATTCCAATAGCCAATAGTTGAGAAGAACAGGCAATGTTGGTATGTAAGGTTCCCAGGTTTGGGATATTGAGGAGAACCACAAGGAGAGAAGATGATGGAGAAAGAAGGAGAAGCCACCATGGGTTAGATAAACCATGTAAACATGGTCAGCAGGGCTGGCCAATTGGAGTGAAGCACAGCTCAGATAAAACATTGTATGTAACAATTTGGAGTTATTGATAGGAAAGTAGGTTCTAATTAGCATAGATATCTATCCAAATCTTGTTCTGCTTAAGGCTTATTGTAAATATAAATGTTGCATATGTCTTTTTTTTTTCTGGGAACTAAATGGCCAAAGGTGGACAAGAAACCCCAGTTTGGAATTAAATAATTCCAACAGCAATACAATCATGGGTAAGGATTGTATAGACTTTGTGTGTGTGTGTGTGTGTGTGTGTGTGTGTGTGTGTGTGTGTGTGTGTGTGTTTAGCTCAAATTGTTAAAATCAAACTTGATGGATTTTGGTCCATCTTATGTAAAAGAAAGAATAAAACTCACTCAGAATAAAACTTACTAGAAACGACAATTTCCTTAATAATAAAAGTCAAAATCAATGATTTTGCTTCTAATATATTTTAATAAAATATACTAAGTTCCAAATCCTTTTTATTTTTCTGAAATTTCATTAGAGAATGTCTAGGTCAGGAGTTGTACATACACTAATATCATTTAGATGTTCATCCTTTCATCTGAGGGTTTCTGAGGCTGATCAAATGTGTAGTACTTATCAAATAACATACAGCAAGGATGATTTTGTTTCAAATAATGCTTACCTTTATTATTTGATAGAACAAAACCAACAAGATCACTTTACATTTAAAGAGAGTAACAATAAATATAAAATAAAACAATTCTAGGCTGAAAAAACTATTTATCTATCTGAAATAATTGAAAAGAACGTATCTCTGGAGTAAAGGTCCCTGGTTATAAGGGCAGTATGCACACTTCTAAGGCTTCATGGTGACAACTTTTAACAAATCTTCCTTTTTCTACCTTTAAACAAGGTCTTTATGCCTTCTGGATCAGTGAGATTGATCTCATCCAGTTTTGAATGTCCAGGAGTCAAAGTTAAAAGCATTGACATATTTCAAAAACCTATCTATGTAAATCTGTCTCTCGTTTTATAGATGGCTATGTTTTAGTACTAGCTCACATGGCAGGAGAGATGAACAGTATCTCTCAGTTGCCATTCATAAGGGCACTGAACTCATTCAGGAAGTGTGCAGTGACCACATGATTATCTCAGTTCCCAATAATCTTCCTTACAAAAGTAGCACCTTGGAGGCTGAAACTTGAATGTAAGAATTTTAGAAGACTCTCCTGGGACCATACCAGACATCTTTATCCATGTCTAATATTTAATGTCTATTACAAAGTCTAACTACAATTAAGGTAGAGGCCTAGAGAGCTATGCTTCTTGCACTCAATGATTTCAATGATACTGGAGGGTCATTGTGCATGTCTATACTCACAGCAACTGGGGACAGTTATTTAACAAGTTTGAGTATAGTCTGGGATATGTAGAAAAATTAATTTATCAATATAACATAAAATAGATGAAACCACTTATCCTTAATATGGGAATAAAATATCTAACTTAAATAAGTTGACTTTTATGCTAGTATATTTTTGCGGGTTTCAAGATTGCAATAAACATTTCAGGACTATTATAGGAAGAACTGTCTCTCTCTCTCTCTCTTGTGTGAAGAGAAATTTTTTCTAACCATATCCTATAGAGCAATTCTGATAGAGAGCTACAGTGATTTGCACTATTTTTTGGAATACATTGGTGCTAAGAATTTAAGAAAGGGAGTTTAGCAAACAAGAATTTTCTCTGTCTTGGAGAAGGAGGAAAGGAAATTGATTTTCGGCAGAGGTCATTTGACATCTTAGGGATGTCTAAATTTATAGGTCATTTAGGTTGCTGGAACACAATAGTGCTGAGTCAGCAACTTATGCCCTGCTGTCATCATACAGTCCAGAATGCCTGTGTGTGATATACTCTAGTGTGACTATGAGACCACTTCTTGAGGATATGGTAAAGGGAGGTCAAAGGAAAGTATATGTTAAAGAGGAACTTCAAATGCTTAGAGAACATATAAGTCTCACATCTTCTGCAAATGAAATACACCACACACTCTGTTCAAATTTCATTGTTAAAATTTAACAAAAGTAAAAAGAACTAGAAGGGGGATTTTTTCACTCTGAAATTGGAAATGGCAGAAAATGTGCAGGGAGCCTTTTTTTTCCTTTCATATAAAAATGCTAAATTTTATTATTTCAACATGCCCTCATAATGTGCGGTGATTATGCAGAAATGATCTCTGTGTATATCGCCCCACCCCCCACACTCTCCCTTAAGGCATTAAGAAGGAACAGAAAAATTTCATAGGAGCCAAGTTAAAGCTAGGTCATGAATAGAATATAAAGCTGTTTTCAGGAAATAGGCCAGAATATATGATAAGAAATATCATATTTTAAATTAGCCTGTAGCCTGGAGATAAGTCTCTCGAGTGCCACAATAAATATACCATATATTACTTTATATGCTGTTTTTATGTTACATTATTAATGAAACATGAATTATTTAATGCATACTTTAATAATTAGTGCTGAAATTCATATGCAGTAAGTCTGATATCCACAAACAAAATGGATATAATGTTGCTGCATGAACTCACATATTTTAATGTTTCCCTGTGCTGAAATGTGATGAAGGTTTTTGTGTTATGTATGCTTTGTTTGGCTTTATGAATTGAACAATGAAAATGTGAGTAGAAAATTGATACAAGATCATTAGCAATGTCAGGCTGAAAGGTAGGAAGCAGAGGAAGCATTTTACAGCTTTATAAAACTAATGATTTCTCCATGGCTCTAAGGCTTTAATAGTTTGGAGGTAGTTTATCCTCCTCACATTCATTAGAAAATGCTCAGGAAATAGTCTATTGGACCAAGTTAAGAAAATAAAAATCCTAGAGGCTCACATTATCCTTTATTTAGAACTATCTGTCTGAGACTAGAGTAAGACTTTACAAGTATCCTAGCAAACATGAAAATGACTCAGTCACAAGGGCCTCAGGACTTGTTATATTTTGATCACTCAAAAATAATATGAGGAATAGTTAAATATTCAGAGAGCTTACCTTACATCATAAAGCCATTCAAACAAAAGAGACAATTTCACATCAGCTGAAGTTCACTCCAATGTTCTTCCAGGAGTTACCTCACTAATTCTTTTCCTCGCTCCATTATTAGGTGAGGATTTGTAAATTCAGACCTAAAAGTACATGGCCCTGATCCTCAAGAAATTTGTACACTGAGGCAAGGGAATATTAACAGGCCGAGTGAGAGTGAAGTGTGTCAGCACAATAGGAATTGAACCCAAGGAAACATGTTAGTCTTAGGTTGTCCCTTCATGCCACAATGATTTATTTCCTCTTGATTTAAAACCAAAATTTTAACGCTATTTTATGTCTATCATTTTCAGTTCACCCTGTGTTTCTGACAAAGTTAACTCTTATCCAAGTCACTTCCATTTCTGTGTCTGTCTCTTGCAATGCCAAGAATATGTCTCAAGGATCTTGTACAGGATGATGGCTCTACCTTCCCTTTGATGTCCCACAGGAAATCCACATTATAACCCTCACCAGTTATTTTCTTCAGATATTAAAAAAAATCAACTACTTTTTTCTGAAGAATTCCTCCCTTATTCTACCTAAACTTTTCAATATATTGGTTAGTTACAGTTTAATTATAGTAGCATTGCTTCAGATCTTAACTATTTGATATTTATAACCTCTCATTTGCTTCTCTATTGCTATGATAAACAGCATGAGCAAAATTTGCTTGGGGAGGAAAGGGTGTCTTTAATTTCATGTCTATCATCCACAATGCCAATGCAGAAACTCACAGCACAAAACTGGAGGAACACTAAAGCCCAGAGAGTGATAATGTGTTTTTTGTTTTGTTGGTTTTGTAATAAAGAAAAACTATTTTGCGTATAAAATATTTGATCATTTTTTGTCCTCTCCTAATTGCTCTAAGATATTCTCTACTTCCTCCTCCCTAAAGAAAAACAAAAATAAAATAAAAAACAACTCCACACACACAACATGTAGAAAGTAATATCAAAACAAGTAAAAAGACCAATGAGCCAACAATGCCAAACAAAAAATCTACAACAGAACAAAAACAAACAAGCAAACAAACAGGGGAAAACTTGATTTATTTTAAGTTGAAGAAAATACAATTTATCTTTACCAGAGGGTATCAACTGCAGTTCGCTTCTTGATTAAGGATGGGACTTTGTGACCATTTCATCATCTGTCTTGAACCTGTGATGATCTTGTGTATACTGTTACAGTCTCTTTAAGTTCATATATGCATCATATGAATTTCTTTTTATGTCTGGAAGAAACTATTTTCTTGAAGTCGTCTACCTTCTCTGGCTGTCATAACCTGTCTGTCTCCTCTAAAGCATAGATGTCTGAACCTAGAAGTGAGGGAATATAAAAAGATCCCATTTAGGACTGACTGTTCCAAAGCCTCACTCTTTACACATTGTCCAGTCATGGGATTCCATGATGATTACCATTTGTGAAAAGAGGAAACTTCTCTGATGTGCCTTTAACAAGACTCATGGGTATATCAGTATGGGATTAGGAGTCATTCATTGCTATACTACTTTATCAAAACAATAGTATTAGTCTTTCTCCTAGGTTCACACCTTCTCTCATTTCAAATTCCTAGCCTAAATGTGGAGATTACTTTCACTGAAAGTACTTCTTGCCTTAAAGAGACTTGAAATTTCCCAGAACTTTCAACCAAGTTAATAATAATAATGGGGTGCAGAGCTAAAGCGAATTCTCTACAGAGGAATCTTGAATGGCTGAGAAGTACTTTAAGAAATGTTCAATATCCTTCATCATCAGGGTAATACAAATGAATATGACCATGAGATTCTGCTTTACATCAATCAGAATGGCTAAGATAAAAAACTCAAGTGACAGCAAATGATGAAGAGGATGTAGAGAAAGAGAAACACTCCTCTATTGCTGGTGGGAATGCAAAGTTGTACAATAACTCTGAAAATCAATTTCATTGTTTCACAGAAAATTGGAAATAGTTCTATCTGGAGACCTAGCAATAACATCCGTGGGCATCTACTTAAAAGATGCTCCACCATCTCATAAGGACACTTGCTTCACTATGTTCATAGCAGCTTTGTTCATAATAGCCAGAAACTGGCAACAATCAAGATGTCCCTCAATTGAAGAATGGATACAAATAGTGTACATCATTCTCACAGAGGAATACTACTAAGCTATTAAAAACAAGGACTTCGTGAAATTTGCAGTCAAATGGATGGAACTAGAAAGTATCACCCTGAGTAAGGTAACCCAGATCCAAAAGGACATGCATTGTATGTACTCACTTATAAGTGGGTGTTAGTCATAAAGTACAGGATACCCACACTACAATCTACAGACCCCAAAAAGCTATATATGAAGGAGGGCCCAATGTAGTACGTGTGAATCTCACTCAGAAGGGGACATAAAATAGATATCTGAGGTTGATGGAGGGGGAAACTGTGTGAAAGAGATAGTAAGGAATGGAATAGGGATGGGGATCAGGTGTGGGGAGGGACGGCTGAAGACTGCTGGAAGTAAGAATGGAAATCATTGGTAGAGTAATGTCTGTAACTAGCAGGAGACCTGGAATAGGGGAGGCTCCCAATAATCTATGCGGGTGAGCCTAGCATAGACTCCTTGAAGCTGGGGATATGGAAACTGAAGTGGCTACCTCCTGTAGTCAGGAAGGACTTCTAGAGCAGGAATGGAGGCATCAACCTACTCACAAAACTTTCACCCCTAAATACACCCTGCCTACAAGATGCAGAGGAATAAAGATAGATCAGAGATTTGGGGAATGGTCAACCAGTGACTGATCCAACTTAAGACCCATGCCTTGTGAGAGAGCAAACCTGATACAGCTAATGATACTCTGCTGTGCTTGCAATCAGGCACCCAGCAAAACTCTCCTGAGAAGCTTTGTCCAGCAGCAGATGGAAACAGATGCAGAGACCCACAGCCAAACATCAGTGGGAGGTCAAAGACTCTTTTGGAAGAATAGGAGGGGAAGATTGAGAAAGCTAAGGGGATCAAGAACACCATAGAAGACCTACAGATTCAACTAACCTCCATGCATAGGGGTTCACAGAGTGAACTACCAAACAAAGAGCATGCAGGTTCTGGACGTAGCCCCCTACACGTTTGTAGCAGATTTGTACATTAGTCTTCATGTGTGTCCCCTAAAATTTGGAGTGGGAGCTATCTCTGAGTCTGTTACCTGCCATTGGATCCCTTACCCTAAGCTGGACTGCCTGGTTGGGCCTCAGTGGGAGAGCTGTTCTGGGTGCTACCACATAACTCAATAATCAAAACATTGATCCAAGAACCTGCTTACAGGCCCATCTGTTGGAGGCAATTCCTCATCTGAGGTTCCGTCTTTTAAGCTAACTCTATTTTGTGTAAATTGACCAAAATTATCCAGCATAATTGACTGTCAGTTTGAAACAAGCATAACAGTATTATACTACCATCTTCCCGTTGTGGATGTCTCTGTGTCGCTTGTATTTTTATGTTAACTCTGCTCCCCCTAAGGAGGGGTTATTTGGAATAAGGAATGAGTCATGTACTCAAGTGGATTCTTGTGAGACAATCCACTAATGAATAAAGGAGCCAATCACTGGGCAAGTAGGTGAGACTTCCAGGTTGGAGAGGTGAAGAGAGGAAGCAGGAGAGAGTCAGGTCCTTTTGGATAGGGATAGGTTGAGGACAAGATGGAATTACGAGTATCTTCTAGTTTCAACGATTGATCCATCAGGATCCACCACCTGAGGATTTAGATTTAATAAGGCTTATAAGTTAGGATTTTAGTTGCTGTGCCCAATGATTGAGTTGCTATTGTTTCTGAACTGAGTTTATGTTGTGTTTTCATACAGCGGCTTGTTTGGGTTCAAGAGAGAAAGGTATGGAGGCAAAACATGGATTTGCCAGATGTGCACCACAAAGGTGGTGGTGGTTTTGAAGCATGAGGCTGGTGTGGTAGGGATCCACAAGTAGAAACTCAGCAAGCAGGGTGGAGAGATTTTGGAACAGTGAGTCAGAGTCTCCATGAGATACAAACAGGTCAGCCATTACCTGCTAGTGCACGGCAGGCCAAGTCACCACACAGGGCAGAGAATAGCAGAGTAGTGCTGGAACGTGTCATTCTTTTTAAATATTTCCCACAACATCTTCCTTTTAATGTTTATACCTAACAACTCATGTTATTGTGTCACAATATGGTGCACATTAACTTTAAAATTCCAAGAGTCTTTAAACATTACGACTGAATGTAGTAAATAATGAAAAAGAAACAAACAAAAATGAAAAAAAAATACTGCAGCAAAGGGGACATTAAAAAAATTCTAGAACCATGCTGTACCTGAAGAACTGTCAAAAATAAATATTTTTCTCTTCTTTATAAAGTACCCAGACACAAATATTTTATAACAACAACAAAAATGGATGGATGTAGTAGACTACCAGAGATTTCTTCTAGATATTTCAAAAACATTTATTGTCAAATATATAGATAAGTACTTCAATGCACAAAGTAATAATTTTAATCTGAAGAACAATAAAATTCCATAATAGCATGGCTCAGAAGCACTTGTGACATAAGAAAAGCACCACAAAGGAGAGCAAGCTTGAAGTAGTACCTACCTTTTTGTATACCGAATTTTGATCATTACTGTATAGGTTTGATATGGCATAGGAAAACTGAATATTAAATTAAACAAAAGTAATCCCATCCAAGTATATTTTTCATATTGATCAGTTCTATCAATCAAATCTCAAAACCAAATTGAAATTAAAACTAAACTTTTTAGTCAGTATAGATAAATCCATGTAAAAATAATTTTATAGCATTCACAAATCAGATGTATTGATTGTAAAAGTGTGAAATGTTTTGACTCACTACTCACAGGTATAATTAATAGAAATACATACTCTTTGAAATATATAGGAATGATTTTCTATTGACAAGGCATAAAAAGTTTGGAATCTATTATTAAAATTTTTAATTAATATTTGCCTGGAATAGATTTGAATCAAGTTATAATGGCTACTTGCATAAATGATATATTTAGCCTCATGGGATTTATATCACCTTAACATGAACTTGGTGAGTTATTTATTTGCCCATATAAATTGTACATAGTAATAGACATCATTGTAATAATTTAATATAGACCCAACACAAAATAGCAAGATGCAATAAGACTAGGCACAAAATATTGAAATTTTGTCATTATTTTGTTGGGTTGCCTATGTCTTTAATATGTTCTATAATAAAACTTTAAATTAAAAGGACAAATTTACTAGAGATAACAACCTATTAACTTCTGATTTAACTAAAGAAAACATTCTTTATGACACTAATAATGACATCTAAATAGTGAAAACATAATTTTTACACAGCTTGTGAGTGACAGAGAAATGGGTTTGGTTCATAAATCTATGAAATACATAGAAATCAAAGATTATATAGTTCTATTTTGTAACACTGCCTTTATATCAATTTTAATTTTCTTCTGAATTATTTTCCTTTTCCCTACAATGACCACCAATTGTTAACATTTTATGCATATTGTTATTTACTTACAGTGCTTACATTGATCAACCAAATAGGAATAAGCTTTGAAAGAGTTCATCTCTGGGCAAATTGTCAACATGATTATTATGCTGCCCAGCAGAATAGTGTACAGTAGGAAATAAGAATGATTTAATTAACTGAAACTGTAGAGCTCAGTAAAGTGCACGTTTTATCTAGTGAATACATAAAAATGATAGATACAAGCATTATGTCAATTAATCTCTTTGTAGTTCAATGTGATTATAAGAAATGAGGATGCGTATGAGATATCATTGTCAGAGTAAAGACGTAATGAATATTTAAAGACTGCCTCATTTAAGTCTTTGTCATCAGAAGCAAAACCGCAAGGAGAATTGCATCTAGATATTTCTATTCAGAAAGAGACAAACTTTTAACACAAAAGATAGAAGTATTATCTCTAAATGTTTAAATCTTTAATTGAAAACTTGAGGATTTATTTCACAATTTGTTTAAGTGTTTTTTTATTACTGTTATATGTTTGATAATGAAATTGATTAAATGTCATCATGTTGGGTCTCTACAAGGTAAAAATAAAAATCACTTTTGAAAACAGTTTTATTCAAGTTTAGGTAAGATTCTTTTATATATTTTATTTCGTAATTGTAGCTGAATATAACATTTTTGGAACAAGTTTATTTCTCCTCAAATACCTCCCCTGTCACTACCAATATTTCCCTGACAATTTTATGTGTACTTTCATTTTGTTTGTTTGTTTGTTTTTTATTTCTCATTCAATACCCTTAATGTTGTCTGTATGTGCATGAGTGTGGGCCCATCTATTGGAGCATGTGTCACCTCATTGTGTGTTCATCCCTGAAGAAAATGGAATTGTCCCATCCAGCAGATTTTAATTGCTAAGAATTCCTTAGCTAAAAGTGTTCACAAGTGCTCTACTTTCCATGTGGACTTTGGGCTAGCATGATCCTCTTCAGATCTCATATGGTCACAGGTGCTATGAGTTTTTGTTTGCAACAGTACTTCAGATCATGGAAATCCTGATTGGCTGCACACATATACTACGTCTGTCTCTAACAATCTTTCTAATAATCACTGTGCCTTGGAGGAAAGAGGCAGTATATGCATATCCCATTTCCTCCTGAGCACTCCATGGCTCTTATTCCCTACATAATGACACTGGTGAGTAACTGTATTGATTTCCATCTACTATAGAAAAGAAAGTTCTCACACGGAAGGAGTTGCTGAGAAAAACTATGGAGCAGAGACTGAAAGAAGGACAATCTAGAGTCTGTTCCACCTGGGAATACTTCCCATATTCAATCACCAAACCCAGACACTATTTTGGATGTCAGCAAGTGCTGGCAGACAGGAGCCTGATATAGCTGTCTATTGAGATGCTTTGCCAGTTCCTGACTAATACAGAAGTAGAGGATCACAGCCATCCATTGGACTGAGCACAGGGTCCCCAATGAAGGAGTTAGAGAAAGGACCCAAGGAGCTGAGGGTTTGCAGCCCCTTAGGACAAACAACAATATGAACTACCTAGTAACCTCAGAGCTCCCAGGGACTAAACCACCAACCAAAGAGTACACATGGTGGGACTCATGGCTCCAGCTGCATATGTAGCAGAGGATGGATGAATTGGGCATCAATGGGAGGAGAGACCCCTGGTCCTGTGAAGGGTCTATGCCCCAGTGTAGGGGACTGCCAGGGCCAGGAAGTAGGAGAGGGTGAGTTGGTGAGCAGGGGAAGGGAGAAGGGAACAGTTTTGTTTTAGTTTTTGTTTTTGTTTTTTTGTTTTTCTTGAGAGGAATCCAGGGAAGGAGATGTCATTTGAAATGTAAATAAAGAAAATACCTACTAATTAAAAAAAAAAGAATGAAAGGAAACTTCTTTGATGTTGGTTGAAAGTAGCAAGGAATATAAAGACAAAGTAGTAGAAAGAGTAGAGGGAGGAGTGACTAACTCTAAAGACCACTGATAATGGCAAATGGGATTTTAATATCCTAGAATATTCTGAAAAAATATATATATACATACACACAAATAAAACAAGGTCTACAATTATTTGATATATAACAGCTGAAAGACTTCTAATTGTAACAAGCCAATGTATTGTTTATTCTTATTGCTCTGGGTTACCCTATAGAACATGTGTGTTGGAAAGACCATATATATTTCTGAAGGCACCACAACTATGATTCATAGGGCATGGATAAATGAAGCTAGCAATGACCTGAATCTTGTTCCCCAGGCTTTAAACTTAGAGCCCATAAAGCCATATGACTGGGAACTATGTTCGGCATACATTTGCATTGCATAATGTTATGTAATCTTCAGTGTTTTAGACATTGCTCATAGTGCCTCGATATCTACTGAACTGTGGAAGAAGCAATGGAGCAAGTCTTTCTAAACAGGTAGATACTGTTCAACTGCAGATATTTTATCTCTAGAGAATGTTGTCTAGAGTTTTCATATCCACTCTAAAAATAAATGAATAAATAAATCAAAACAAACTTTAAAATTTCATTTAGAATTTGTCACATATTAATGTTGGGGAAAAAAGAACTATGAACCATTGTATAAAATAACATAGGGGATTGAGTGGGGCTCAGCTGTAAAGAGTACTTGGTACTCGTCCATGGGACGAGAGTTCAACTCCCAGGAAACATCTGGTGGCTCACAGCCATGTATAATGGGATCTCATGCCTTTTTCTGGCTAGGAGGTGTATAACAAAATAGAGCAGTCTTATATATAAATAAATAAACCTTTAAAGAAAGAAAAAAGAAAAAAAATTCATCCTTAGAAAGAAAGAAAGAAAGAAAGAAAGAGGGAAAGAAAGAAAGAAAGAAAGAAAGAAAGAAAGAAAGAAAGAAAGAAAGAAGTCAAGAAAGAAAGTATCAACAAAACTAAATTCTTGAGGCTAGTTCACTCACTGGGGTTCCAGAAGATCAATCTGATATCATTGGTCTAGACTAGCTATGTTCTTTGGTATCACGTTTTCTAAGTGAAACAGATTTCAACCTATCATTTTAAATCATCAAGAAATAATACAATTATCCTTAATTATTTTATTATGCACAACTTTTACTCATGAGTGTTTTTCAGTAAAATTTAGAATATGTTTTGTCTTTCTATTTTTTATTGTTTCCTCTCTTTTCTTGTGCTTTTAAAAATGAACGTGAGTTAATTTTGCAATGAGAGCATGGATTTTGTTTTTAAAATTTTGCAAAGTTAAGTAAAGGAGAACACAGAATAACATATTCTAGAGTTCAAGGAAATAAGGTCATAGAACTATTTGAACATTGAAATAAATGTATGAATAAAAACAAGCAAGCCAGCAAACAAACAAACAATCTTGTATCCAAGGATCATTGCAACAGAAGATTGAAGTAGTGAAGTATATCAGTTCTAAAGACATGTGGAATGAAAATTTGACCACAGAAACTTGTGAACCCACATACAAGAAGGAATGGACTAATACTTACATGTTATTTTCTGACGACCACATGTATCCTATGTCATGCCTGCCATCCAAAATCTCCACATACACACATAGAAAAAAATGTCACATTATAAGATGACATGTAGTAATATTGGAAGCTTACATACTATTGCCAACACTAACCTGTGGTTATCTGTAAGATATTTTAAACAAAACTGAAGTCGGATAATCCATCCTTTGAGGACATTCTGCCTCATTTTCTAGGTGAACTTCCAACCCTGTAATCAAGTTGGACTCTCAGCTTATATTTTGAGCTTTTCTATTGTTGCAAAGTGATTTTTTTTTCTTACACTACAACTAAATTTCTTCCTATTTTGTGGATCTTGCATATAATCAAGATGGTTCATATGTATTTTAGCCAACTGGTAAACAAAAATAAACATTTTTAAAGCAACTCATACTTTATAGTTCTTTATGATATGCTTACTTTGCATGGAAATTTTGTTGAGAAGCATAGAAAGTTATCTGTTGACTAATGAGTGAACAAGTGCAAGATAGCCTTATATAAATAGATACAGAGACAGTGTATCAAGAAATGGACAATAGTCACCAAAAGTCACATATTGATATAGAGGCATTAGTGATAGGTGTATACAAAAAATAATTGGTTCACCAATATTAAATAAAATGGAGAATTATTCTACTTAAGTTTGTATGTATGTGGTAATTTTTCACAATCTCAACTGATGAGATCTAGAATCAATTGAGGGGTTGGCTCCTTCTCATCCTTGGGGACTTATTTTAATGGGGATACTGAAGTAAAAGAAGACACACCTATGCCTGCTTCTTTTTAGAAATTAACTTTACCTTCATTGTTTGGGATTAAAGATGATTACTAAGGTATGCCGTAGGATGTGTCTGTATTCAAACCTAGGACTTTGGATGTCATCCCTTGTTAAAACATTCATGTTGCTGGATTAAAATTCTGCTACAATCAATCACAGACTGCAATTTTAAACTTTGAGCCAAATTAAACTTATTTTCCTTCAAATTGCTTTTGTTAGAGCATTTCACCACAGCAACAGAAAACCAAAACACAGAGCAGAATTTTTTAAGTCATAGATCAATTAACTTTCAGATGACCACATAATAGCTTAATTAAATGAGAAGATAGAATAGTATAAAAGGGTCCTTTTAATATCTGAAAACTATACACATGTTCATCCAATATGTATAGCTTTCTGTGTCATAATGATTATTATGTAAACCCCAACTCATTTATTTAAAGGAAAGTGCTAAGAGAATACAAATCTAACTTCAGTTCAAAATCTGACCTTGACTCTCCCTACAACTACGGAAGATTCTATTTCCTACACTCTTTGTGTCTCATGATATTCCTTGGGAGGCTCTTATATTTCTACAGATAAAACAGGATGGTATTTTTTTTTACTCAGTTTTGAATTTTTGCCTGAGATCTTTTGCAATTTTATGTTCACCTAATTGTTTCTTCTAGATAAATTTAGAAGGGTAAAATTGCTCTTCGATGGGACATCCTTGTAGGATAAGATTCCCATGATTCCTGTTCACTGTTGAATATCTTAGGTTCATTGCCACTGCACTGATGAATGTGAAATTGGTACCCCTCCTATTACTCATTAATGCTACCTTTACAGTTGTAGATGTTCCATATTTCATAGATATCCCTTGAATCAGCATGCTGTTAGCATCAAAAATCTGGTTTGTGGTTATTTTACACCTGAATTTTCACCCAAAATCACAGGAGGAAATTCATCGCTGAGAAGCAAATGTGGGTCTTCATAATACCAAAATTCCCTGTGATGCAACAAATCTTTGTGCTCTCTCTCTCTCTCTCTCTCTCTCTCTCTCTCTCTCCCTCTTTCCCTCCCTCCCTGTATGTGTGTGTGTGTGTGTGTGTGTGTGTGTGTGCATGTGTGTGTTGGAGTTGTTTTCTTTTAGTAGTATTTTTTGAATTCATGCCTCCTCTTATGTATTAGGCAAGTACTCTACACTGTAACAAATTCTCATCCTTAAAACTGTTGTTTATTATTATACATTTTGAAAACGATTACACTAAAACATGTTTTTTTTTTTTCCCAACAGGCTTTTAAGTCAGTCCACAAAATGTAAAACTTTCAATGGGTCTTACTGTAATTTCCACATCTGTATCATGTAGCAGGCACAAATAACAACTGCAACATCTGGGATTGCTTAATAAACTTCGCTGAGAGAAGTAGTTGCATTTTTTTAAAGTTTGTACTTTAAATGGAATAAATGTTTAACATCCTTTAAGGCACAGTTGTTGATGGTGTTAGAGTCTCCTAATAACTATATCAATTTTTATCATTTCTATTAATAAACCATTCCTCAGACTTTTCTTTCTCCCATCTCTCAGTGCAAATTTTTTCCACAGATTTATATCTGTGGATGCTGACTGTACTACACACTCTAGCGTGCATTCTCCTCAGTAGTGTCTGGGAATGCAGTTAGTCTAGTATTTTTGCATTTTGTCTTGGCATCGTGGTACTCTGTACAAGAGTTTACAGATAGGATGGCCCAACATAACATGCTACCTTTATTCAGAGTCCTCAGGGTGAACAAAAATGTTACATTTGGAAATAATGTTACAGGTTTGGTCATACTCAGAATCTCTGAAACACTACTCTGAATTAGGAATTACTCTTGCTTTCTTTGTGTAAGCATCCCAAACTCTTGCTATAACTCTCCATGAAATGCAGCAAGGTGCTAAGCAGAAAGGAAGTCTGTGGGAAGCATGCCATTTAATTTGAGTCTATTTATATATCTGTCTGGCCATTGGAGAACTCCTTCCTCCCCATGAGCCTCTCTAATCTCTTTTGTTAAATTTGTGATATAATTGTGAACTTTAAAAGCTGTCCTAGACACCAGAGAATAAAATGAAATCTACAGTTTCTGAAAATTATATATTTTTAATAATCATAGCACCAGCATTAGCCCCATTCTCGTTTCTCTATCTGTATTTAATTATGTCTGTATACTAATCCACACATTTATTCATACTGATCTCACTTGTCTCTTGTGAGTTTTTGTTTCAAGCTCATACAAGTATGGAGGGCAGAGTTTTCTTCTTAGTATTAAACACAGTGGTTAGACCCAGGGAGATTTTCTTGTTCTAAGAGAGCAGACAAGGCCAGAAACTTAAATCAGGGGAACTGACCTGCAAGGCTTGGGCCTTGATAAAGCTTTTGCCAGTTAACCAGATTAAAGGCTTGATACCTGGAGAGAGAAGATCAGGCTGAGGGATTTTGCTTTCTGCCTGTGAGAAGTATAACATTTCAACAGAAATATAGCAATCTTACAGCAAGTTGTAAAAATATGGCCCGAGATCCCCAAGAGCCTGCGATCCTGTCAAATAGAAGATATGAACATCTGGCAAATGTTGGACTTTAAACCTGACTAGAAATGCTAGATTTTTATTCTTTGAAAATATCTAAAAGTAGAGATATAACTAAACCCCAGCCCTCCTTTTCTTCCCTTTTCTCCCTCCTCTCTTCCATCTCTAGTTCTTTGTTTTCTTCTTCTCTTTACTCACTAATGAAAATCAAATCACCTGTGCTTGTGGGGTTGTTCCCTAATTGCCCTTGAGCAAAGGATACTAAAACAATAAATACAAACATGCCTACCATTTTCAAAATCCCTTTCCCATCAAGTACTTATATAATGACAATGTGGTTTAAGGGAAAATAATTGTTCTAGTATATTTTGTCTTTAGTTTTCATCATAGTTTTAGTGAATAACACTCACAACACACTGTTTTTTAAAAAGATGAGCACATTGATAGTGAAAAATAGTGATTACAAATTATTTTAACAAAAATGTGAATAAACTATTATTATCATTTAGTTCAGTGTTCTTGACTAAAATATCCTAGCTTGGAAATTCAAAATAATAGATATAGCTGCACATAGAATATATTAACAACAGCTAAACCTTCAACACAAGCCTTATCATCCAACATGATGTATGTTTTAGTTGTTACTTTAATGGCTTAAGCACTATCTAACAGAAATCAAGCATCATAAAAACATTTTACATTTTTCTTTTAAACAAGCCTGTGAAGTTGCTGGTATTTATAGATATATTGTTCACTTGATATGACAGAGCAGTGGTGGTTAACTATTTTATTAGAGATAAGACAGCTACTGATAGCAAACATTTTTCTAAAAAAAATTCTTCATCACATACGCATACAACCATTGTTGTGGAATTGAGTATTGCTCATTTGACAATATTATCATTCAAACAATTGCATAAGGCCATTTTATAGCAAGTCCACTATCTTCATTAGTTTTATAAGAAGGTATTGTTTCTAGCTTCACACACATATTTCATAAATGCTTGCAGTCTAAAGCAATTGAGGGCAGTATTTGCAAAGCATCCAATTATTTGTTTAACTATGTGTGTTTGCAAATATCCCTAGAACAGAAGCACATTTTCCTTTTCTAGTGTTCAAACATAGGGATACGTGTATATGCTTGTTTGAATCCATATCTGTTGCATAATCTAAGTATTCTTAGACTTCTTACTTTGTGTCATATCTTCACAAGGAAATGGCCTTTAGGATGATATGCATAATTAGAACATTGTGTTGTGTTGCTGATTGAGCTAAAAGATCAACTGTATTTGAATGGTTATAGTCTAATAAAAATTATCAAAATAATTTAAAGCATAGAAGATTTATCAATATTAACTTACTTTCTTAAAATTATCACTAAACAAAAACTTTAAGAAAACCTCTTTGAAAATTTAACAAACTAAATTGCATATTTAAGAAGAGTTTCTGGAGAAAACATCCTGCATATATGGGCTGGCCCTGTCCACTAATCTCTCAGGAATAATCTGAGAAAGATAAACATGAGTCTACATACAGTTATATGAATGACAAATGACATGAAAGTTCTATGTTTGTTACAAAATAAAGTTTATACATTCATTTCTCACAGTTCTCTGAAAATGATCAAACTAATTTATTTATGTACTTTGGCTAATGTTAACAATGGGAACAATATTCAATTTGTCCCAAGTCTTTTTTAAGCTGGAAATTATTTTGGGAACACTCCATTTTTTTTCTAAGGGAGACTAAAAATGAAAAAAATCCACTACAGGCTCTCTTGTGTTTTCACACATTTATAACATGCAACATGCTTCATGGATTTCTTAAGCTTCAAAAATCAACCATCTGTAAACCTCTCTTTTCTACAATGTTTCTTGGAATAAGAAAAATTGAAAAATATGACCAAGTTCCAAAATACATTTCAGAAGGCTAAAACATGAAAGCACATGCAGTTGCTTATTGATGTGGATTAACAAGTCTTTTCTCAGGTTGTGCTTATTTTGTATGTAGTTCTAATTTTGTTATCCAGAACTATTATAGATGAAAAACAATACCCTTTTCCAAACTATCATATATTTAAAAACATTACATGTAAGGAAATATATGGATTTCTTTCATGTAATTTTAGAATCAATTATTTAAATGGACAAATGAATGGAACACAATTTAACTTTATAAGTCAAGAAAAATGAATTAAATTCTAGATTAGTGTCGTTTTATTCAGCAACACGGTTGTGTTACAGAAAAGACAGAAATATGATTCTGTAATGAATCACAGACAAAAATATTTCACCAAATATTCTTAATAAAATTTTAAGCGAGAATCTCTGTGAATATAGAAATCTAAGTAATAAATTATATGTAGAGATTTTTCAATAGAACAAATGTAGGTTATGTAGGAAAAAACATTAACAATGGACTTATTTTCCATTACTATTCTCTGCACTGCATCTTTTAATGAGGTTGATTGATGTCTAGCTAATATGTCAAGTTTAAAGTTTTGGCTATATACTCAAGAGCTCAAGTTGTTGCCTCACATCAATTTAATCAACAGGTTTAACAGAAACTTTGGGATATAATTAAAATCAATCAGTCATTGATTATCTTTAATACTTCTAAATTGATTTGAAATATTATACCCAGCCTCTAAGTGGAGCCCTAATTTCATGCACAGATTTTCTGATTAACAACTATCAATAGGTAGGGAGCATGACTTCACTGAGTTATTAAAGCAACAAGGAAACCAACAACACTCCATTATCTCCCTCACGGGAGGGGGAGGACTGGAATGCAAAACTTATAATTCATTCTTTCTGTCTTAAACACAAAAGCTTTAAACAGATGGAAGAACCCAGAAGAGACAACTAGGTTTCACAAAAGGAAAAGCCATGCTCTAGAAACAAGGAGGTTTCAACCTTCCAGATTGTCAGGTTCTCTTCACTCTTCAGGGATTAAATGCATTCTGATTTTCAGAACTCAGGAGATAGAAGTGTCTGCTCCTTTCCTTTAGCATCATGGAAATTTTGCACTACTAAATACTCCCTGGGTGAGTGTTCCAACAATCCTCAGAAACACAAACAATTATAAAATATGCAAGCTCATAACTCTTGGACTGAATTAATATCCTAAGTGTATGTGTTAACATTTATGCTGTTGTTTATCTTGTGGATACATTAGCCTTGATCCACTCTTTTTTCTTTCCTCTCTTCCTTCTTTCCTTTGTAATTTCTTCCTCCACTCCTTTCATCCCACTAATCTTCCTTCCTTCTATTTCTAATTTTTTGTAAATAAATTTTTTATTTTTATTATTGTTATCATTTAATCTTTTTTCACAGTTAAGTTGCCATGCCACTCCTGGTCTGCCCTCTGGTCACTCCCTATCCCACAGCTCCTC
>NW_022196896.1:57673452-57674219 GCF_008632895.1 Mastomys coucha | reverse complement strand
CCAAGAGGACATCCCCACAAGCAATGTTAATATATAATGTAACTATAATAACATCTATATCAGAAAACTAAGATACTTAAAGATTTGAATTCCTCTGTCGACAGAATATTTACTGTGAAAATAATTTTCTGTTGTCTTTTGTTTCTTTTGTTCCTTGCTGCACAATAGAATTACTTTCTTTCTCTGTCTGGGCACATTTAGAAAGTTCTTTGAATTCTAATAATTCCAAACACTTTGGAGCTTCAAAACTGAGAAAGTATCTCTGTGTTGGTTTCCATTGCCAGGGATTAGAGTAATATTTATGAAGAAGTAGGCCAGAGAGGAATTGGATTGAGTCCACATGGATAGGGGCTTGGGAGCTAGAAAAAGAGTAGAGTCTAGCAGTTTTAAATTTTCAGCTCACCTTGCTTCAGTGACTGCTGAATGCTGCTCTCTGTGCATAATCTATCTCGTAGGAAGAGGGGTACTAAAGTCATGGGAGGCAAATTTGACATGTAGAATCAAAGTTTTTTAGCAGATTAGCAAGCCTTTGAAACCAGTAACCCTTGTATCTTTAACACAAAGGGTTTTACATGTAGCAAGCTGCACTATATACACAGTAAGGATTAGTTTATTGTAACTCTGAAATGAATAATGCACAGTGCTTACAACATCAAGAGGGAAGGCACAGATTGTTCTCAAAAGATCGACATTGAGGGTTTTTTTTGTTGTTGTTGTTGCTTTGTTTTGTTTTATTTTTTTCCTTTTTTTTTTTTTTTTTTTTTTTT
>NW_022196896.1:57664826-57673413 GCF_008632895.1 Mastomys coucha | reverse complement strand
TTTCTCAGTGTAGCCCTGGCTGTCCTGGAACTCACTCTGTAGACCAGGCTGGCCTCAAACTCAGAAATTTGCTGGCCTCTGCCTCCCAAGTGCTGGGATTAAAGGCATGTGCCACCACTTCCCGGGGACATTGTGTTTCCAATTGGAAAAGGGAGATCTATTCTTTTTTATTAACATACCTTTAAAATAACCCTTTTTTGCAACCTTTTTGTGGATAAAATTTAAATGTCTCATATGCTGGTATTACATGTATAATTTTATTCAGTTATAAATGGGTGAAACTTTACTTGACACATTTTAGTTCTTTCCACTATTTTAAAGGTGTGTGCTACCATCACCAGGGAATTGTCACTCTTAATTTTCGATTTTACTATATGATGAGCACTCAAAAATGAAAATACAAAATTAATCCCATTGTTTAATTTGGTTTAGTGTGATACATAAGGAAAGAAGAGGCTGGGCAGTAGTGGCACACGCCTTTAATCCCAGCACTTGGAAGGCAGAGGCAGGCAAATTTCGGAGTTTGAGGCTAGCCTGGACTACAGAGTGAGTTCCAGGACAGCCAAGGATACACAGAGAAACCCTGTCTTGAAAACAAACAAAAAAACCAAAACAAATAAACAAAAAAAAAAAAGAAAGGAAGAAAGAAAGAAAGGAAGAAAGAGAGAAAGAAAAAAAGAAAGAAGGCTTGTGGTTACAAAATATTTGCTTTGTTACAAAGTCTCCTGACTGGATACTTTCTCTTCTATATTCAACATCATAACACTAAAAAATAATCAGAAGTAAATATAGTAACTTTGAAAAGTAATTTAAAGTTATAGACATGGTAAGTTCAAGGACTGACTGAGAAAGCACTCTACCTGTTTGTTTACAGAAATCTACTATAAACTGAGTAGGCTGCTAACAAGACATATGTGAAGCTTCATTGGGAAATTGAGACCATTTTATTATTTGACAGGATGATTAAGCATTCTATACCTTATTCTTTTTGACTTCAAAGCCATCGGCATTTCATGTTTTTGTTTCCCTTTAACAATGAATTGTTCTAAACCACCATCCAAAGAGTACACATTATTCATATCTTTGTCTTCTTAGAAAAATGCCACCAATTCATTGACTTTCATTACTTTACACCAGTAAATGAATTATAAGGAATTAGACTACTTCAATACTTACCATACATATATGAATCAATGAAATAGCCAATCTAAGCATTGAAATTAGTTGAGTTTTTACTAAATTTTACATCTTCCTAAAATTTTTATTCATGCTTTTTCTACCATTATTATTATATTCTGTGTTCTTAGGAATAAATTTTATGAACTAAAACTAGGCTAACATTAATCATCAGATATTCTTTTTTAAAAATGTTTATTTATTAGTTCAGGCAGTGGTGGTGAACCTTTAGTCCCAGCACTTGGAAAGCAGAGACAGGCAGATGCCTGGTCTACAGAGTGAGTTTCAGGACATGCAGGGATATACAGAAAAACCCTGTCTCAAAAAAACCCCCCAAAAACAAAAAAAAAATATATTATTTATTTAATGCATATGAGTATACTGTAGCTGTCTTCAGACACACAAGAAGAGTGCATCATCCCATTACAGATGGTTATGAGCCACTATGTGGTTGCTGGGAACTCTGGAAGAGCACTTAGTGCTCTTAACCACTGAGCCATCTCTCCAGCCACAGAGATTTTTACTGGTCATTTCTAAATATAAACATAAGAGCATGTTCTACTTCTATGTACATTGTAATATGATCCAGATTGTGAAGTGCAGTCTCCTACTTCTCATATGAATGGCTTGCTGAGTGTCACTGAAAAAAAAAGGGGGGCATCAAGTCTAGAATTGCTACATGAGTGGGATATGTAACTATTTGTTATGGCAGATTATTCTGCAAGTTATGGCTGGAATCAATGTAGAAGTGAAATACTATCACACAGATATGCCACACTATGCAATTTCTTTACAAGTAAAAGGCACTTGACTGGTCATATTCTAAAACAGGCTGTGACAGACCTCATGTAATTAGGTTTTACTGTTGGAAAGTCATCTAGAAAGTTCAGTTAGAAGTTCATCAGTTGATCAAATGTAAAGTTTCATTAATATCTCAATTCTACTACTTCCAAATCCTTCCTCATTAGGCTGCATCTCATTCTCCTTTTAAGGTCTAAACAAAGTGGTCTTGGTCTGGAACTGAGACATTAAATGTTAAGAGCTCACAGAACCACCTGTCAGGTGAGATGTTTCCTTCAGAAATGAAAGTTTTCAAAGAGATGTATATTATCACCTACTCATTCTGAAAGTATCTACAAGGGATGGAGTGGTGGAGGATAGAAACTTAGGACTTTCAGAACAAGTCCAGTATACATCCAGAAGCGAGAAGTAACTGGACAACCACATGCACAGGCACATAGGCTACAGGTAATTCCTGTTTCTGCTCATAAGTATTCAAGTCCAAAAGAAAATAATTATTTTAAGACTATCCCTTCCTTGTGAGGAAAAATATGTAGCATTTTACTCCTTCACCATGCAAACAAACAATTCTTGAGACCAAGAGTTAAACATGTTGATAAAAACAAACTGTTTGAAAGAGCTTTACTTCCTAACTCCAACTTGCGATCCTTCTGTAAAAATAAGTTCTGTTGATGATGAACAACCTATCAGCCAGGGCTACTTCTGTAGCTTTCAATTGTATGCCATTTATTTCCTGAAGGCAGTCAGTGAGTGAGTCCACCTTGAGTAGATATGTTTTATGTCAGGCTTTCTGAGAAATGAGGAACCAGAGGGATCCCATTGATTTGCCAACTGTGTCACAGTCCATTTAAGACAGAATGGCACATGCATGTGACTGAAGCAATGACAAATGGATGTGTGCAGAAAAAATACCAGCAACACAGATGAATGACAAGGAATGATTATGATTGAGTGTACAACCAGGGATGGAAATCAAAGTACACGTTAAGCTTGTGAGTTGCAATTAAATGTGCATGTGAACGTAGTGAAGGTACTCGGACCATAAGGGAACATTGGAAGACTCAAACATTTTCAGAATTTATGAAAACATACAAATTTATTTTCACTGCGAGTGATGAGTCCACACAATGAAATTCTAACTATATTGTATACATTAAATTGCATAGTAATAAATAGAAAAATTAAATACTGTTACATTATGTTACCTGAATTTCTGTTTTTTAACAATAACACATGTCTACCAGAAATTCACTTTGTTTGTAGAATTTTTGCTATGCTATGTCTTTCTAAAATATGTTAAGAAGATAAATGACTATTGGCCTCCTTTTTTAGATGTTAAGCATGGAGTCATCTAAATCCTATGAATCACCTAGATTGAAGTATAAGCTAAAATCTAGTGGTAACAGTGAAAAATAGAGAAAAAATATCTTAACTGATAGCTGCTATACAGCAATTCACTTTATAATAGATAGAATCACCTATACAGTTCTCTTTTAACTTTAGTATGGATTTGTATATTTAATTTTACATTATAGCACTGAACATTAATTTAAATAAATATCATGACATTCTAGTTTTCTTCTGTTACCTTGAAGAAACTCTGGCCAACAGAAACTTGTAGAAAGAAAGGGAAATATTTCTTTGACATAAAATTACTGGCAGAGCTCATCATCAAGGGAGCATGAACTCACAGCCAAGGAAGCATGCAAGATACAATGGAACAATGAGGCTTGCTGTCCCATTCTTCAAGACATTTCAACTAATCTTTCTTATGCAGCTGAGGTCCACTTGCCCTGGGATGGTGCTTACCCACATAGGCAAGGAAATTCCTACATCAATCAACAATGAAGACAACTCCCCACTGACCAGCCAGTAAGTCACTCTGATCTTGGCAATGACTAAATTGAAAATACTCTCAGAATGAATAAGTTGTACCAACTTGAGATTGAAGCTGACTACCATATGTCCATATGTGCAATTTGTTATTTAACTTTAAAAAAAAATCTTCGTCCATTTAAAATAGGATAATTATAATAGACACTTAGGAACAGTTTAAAAATCAACAATGGATAATGTTCAATAGTCAATGTTCTCTCTCTTTTAGACAGTACACACTCCATGTGAGAGTCAGGTATCTTTTATATTAGTTAATGTTGGGGTACAGCTTTATTTTTAATAAAAGAGTTAACCCATTGGTGTATAACTTATAATATGCTCAACTACTTAAGACTTACCTAGAAATAGTCATCACATTTGAATGTAATCTTCTAAAAGAGTAACTTTTACACTAATGATGGGAAAAATATGATGATTGAAAGCAACAATGTGAATGGACACAGGAACAATTATAAGTTTGTGTTCCTGTATTCAGTCCTAGTGGTTCTGCAATATTCAAAGATTTACCAAGTGACCCACTCCACAAGCCCCTAACATCTGTATTATCTCTCAGGATTCTCCTTGGGTGCTTATATCTGGGAAACAATTTCAATGCAATGTATGGAATTTAACTAGCTTCTGGATTCCTGATGCCATAAGAAAATATACCATGTGAAATTGTATCCTCGAAGGATGCCTTGGCAGAGTCATCAACAAGAGACAGTAGAACTGATACCAGTTGATTTAAGATTTTCTCAATGTTTTACTACAGTTTTACATCTTGAATGCATTTTAAACCATCATTGACTTTGAAAGGTAATGAATATATATGATAGTTGCAAATAAGTTCATGTGATACACTGATTTCAGTTAATGCTTCCTTGTATGGCTTGCATGGCATTATAAATGACAAGATAATTAAGTTAAAGTCATATACCATTAGAAGCCATTACAACATTGGGGAATATCATCCATCAAGATAATATTTTAAGATGAGTTCATTATGATGTATCAAAGTTGTATCCTAATACATACTGGCAAGCACAAACAAGTAGTCTCAAATTAAATTTCAGCGTATGTAGTATATAAATATGCAGATACATTATAAATGATTTTTTAAAGGTAGCAACAAAAGTTAACCATATTAATATAAAGTATCAGAGACTAAGTGCTGATAAAGTATGATTTTCTGGTCATACATATGTTTTTAATACTGAGGTCTTAATAAATGAACTATATACCTGAATATACTCTGGGGAAACAAGACATTCTTATACATCATAAAGGAAACAAAAAGCATGGGTTATTTTTTCATCATTTATATTGCTAACTAAGAGCCAACACGGTAACTTGTAGTGATTGATATTATTCAAAAATATATCTTAAAACATATTGTTTATCTAGTTTTGTCAACTTAGGACAAAATTAAGCATTCCGAGGGAGAAATAAATCTCATTTGAGAAATTTGCTTCTTTAGATTGGCCTGTGTATGTAGCTGTTGGACATTTTTTTTTCACTGCTTATTAATATCATAGGGCTGAACCTGGTATGGACAGTGCTATCCCTAAGGAGATAGGACCTACTGTATACAATTAGGAGCTTGGTTAGCAAGTATACAAAGTTATTGTATGGTCTTTACTTCAGCTCCAGTTTACACCTTCCTGCTCTGGCATACCTCAATGACATTGTGACCTGTAAATGTAAGCCAAATAAACCTGTTCTGTCCAAAGTCGCAGCAATAGAAACAAAGCCAGGAGAGACATTAGCATCTAGTATACAGTTTTTATTTGATGTATCTTTTTATTTTTTCCAGATAGGTTTATAGGCTCATAGAGAAAGTGTTTGGAACTTTGTGCTGAAAGTTCTCTGAGCTTAACAAACAGTTCTGTGGATTCCTGAGGGATGAAATCGTTGTGAGAAATATAGGCCATGCAGGCCTGGCTTGTGAATATTCTGAGGAAGGTTTGGAAATCTCGCAAAGATTATCTTGGAGCAGTTTATACGATAATTTGAATTGAGAATGTGGAAATGAAAGCATGGTGCTTTATAGGGAAAATGGTTTCTGACTCATGAGGGTTGAAAGTTTACCAATGATTAAAAAGAGGACAACATTGTTCTAATTTGATTTTCTATCATTGTGATGAAGAACAAGAAACAAAAGTAACTTAGGGAGAAAGAGGTTTATTTCCTTTACATATCAAGATTACAGGCCAGCACTAAAGTACATCTGTACCCAACACAATGAACGAATTTAAAGGCAGGAACTGAAGCAGAAACACAATGTTACAGGCTTGCAACTCATTGCTTTTTAAACCTGCTTATTTATACAGCCCATACCTGATGCTCAGAGGTGACACTGCACTTGGTGGATTTGGCCTTCTCAGGTCATTAATCAAGAAAAGGTATCCACAGACAAGCCTACATGCCAATCTCATGGAGGCATTTTGTAGAATGAACGTTCCTTTTCCCAGATTAATCTACTTTGACTTGTGTTGACAAAAAACTATCAGCACATGCATCATGGTGGGCAAATCATCTGGAAAGTATTATCTTTGGGGTCTACACAGAACTTATGGTATACAAGGGGTCAATACTGCTACTCAAGTTAAAAACCAAATTAGCAATATCTATGAGTCCTGCATATAGCACTGCTTTTGAAGACATTAAGGAGCCATGAAGGGTTGCTCAAGAGGCTCACTTTGAAGGCCAGGAAAGGTCACTGGTAAAAGGTGCAGCCCCAATTTCATGGAAACCAATACAGTAGATCCTTCAGGTCCATGGTGCAAAATTAAGGACAGTGGACCATGTGTAATGGAACCAGTCTGAGCACTGAAGACAAGCATTATGTACTTTGACTAATACAGCCAGAGAAAAGGAGTTGCCCAATTATTTGGATACTTGAAGATAAGTAGTTGCTCCTAGATAACAAACAGTGACTTAATGTATCTGAATTACACTACTGGGCCGGAGTTTGCTTTGTTTTAATATTAAGAGGGCCTAGATTCTTCTCTCTTGGAATAAAAACAACATGCAACTTGATTTTGACTTTATGGAAGATACCAATTAAGAGACTGGACTTTTCCAATGATCTTGGACATGTAAGGTTTGAAAAATCTTTAAGACTATTGGGATTTTCAAATATTAGCTTTGTTTTATATTGTAGTATAAACATGAGATCTTATTTACAAAAAATGAAATGGCATAGCCTAAAATGTTACATTTGCCAAAATTGACAAGGAGTAAATTGTCGTAGTTTGTGTTGATTTAATGCAAACCTAGTCATACGTGAAAGAAAGAATCTCAGTTGAGTAACTGTTTCTATCAGTTTGGTGTTTGGCCGTGTTTACGGGATACTTTCTTAGGTGTTGACTGATTTGAATGGATCAAGGGGAGAGTGTTCCTCCTTGGTTGGTGGCACCTGTTTCCACCATTGTTTTAACAATGTTTGCTGTACATGCCCAGGTGGACAGGACAATAGACAGCATTCTGCCATCTCCTCTGTTTAGTGCCTGCCCCTGGGTTCCTGATTTGAGTTCCCTACTTTGCTCTTCTTCATGATGGATTGTGAGTTGCAAGTCAAATAATACATCCCTCTCCAAATTGCTCTTAGTTAGTGTTCAGTCAGAAACAGCACAGCAACCAATACACCTGTTATCATTTCTTTGCTTTCATGTTTTTATGCTTGCGAACAATTGATTTCCATTTACCTTTACTTGCAAATGTTGTTTAGCCTTGTAATTGATTTTTTGCAGAAATAGGTTTTATATATATTATTTTCACAGTAGGTATATTCAAAGACAATATTTTATATTGCCATTTAGTTGATTATTTACAAATGCATTTACATGAGATAAGTATGATATGACAGAGAGGGAACATTCTTCTACTCTTCCTGTCTTGACACCTTTAATTTGTGAAATCATCTCTTACTGTTGTAATAAGTTTCAATAAATATGAGGTATGATTTTCTACATACACAAAAATATTCCATCTCAAATATTCAATCTTGCTTTCCTCCTTTCATTATTTGTTAATTTTTGATATCAGAGAAGCCATATTTTTCAATGTCCCTTCACTTACAGAGTTAATGACAAAAGATAAGTGAATTTATTGGCAGTGGACTTCATGAGTGAAAGGTATATGTAAGGACTGTGATGGCCAAGGCACCTAGTATCAGTAAGCATTGTGTGCCCTAAACTTTTCTATGGCTGTGTCAAACCTTAAATCAGATATCAGGAGTAAGTGAGTGGCAACCCAATCATAAATATGTCTGTGAGGATGAGTGGGGACTACCCTGCCTGACTTCAGCTGTACAGCCTGGGACCAGAATTCTTTCTCAAACTGCTGTTGAATCTAGTCTTAATAGAACCATTCACCCCAGAAGGCCACATTCACAGTGAAGGTATGGAAAAGAAGAATCTGGTATTTTTACTTACCTAATGAATCAATTCCTGAAATTCCTGTCATTTACTTTGCTAATATTTGCATTAATGTATTTCATTTCATTTTTGTGTTTTGACTCATAATTTTCTTCTCCATTATATAACATTTCTTTATTTCTTTCCTAAGATTTAAGAAGTATTATTATTTTTAATCTTTCTGCCTCATTTATCAAAGAATCAGCATGTAACAATCCCCACAGACAGCTCTTTTAAAATACCAGTTTGGGGGTGAGTTTCTGAGACCTGAACAGCCAGCCGGGAGCCACAGGCCCCACGACTCCCAGGGGAGACGC